>NW_024423453.1:19500894-19550765 GCF_017311325.1 Ursus maritimus | reverse complement strand
AAACAAACAAACAAACAAACAAACAAACAAACAAAAAACCAGTTAGTGTATGTGAAACATTATTCACAGCATTCTCCAGGGGGAAGAGCGGCATTCCATAGACGACACAGCACTGCTGGCTATGGAGCTGCTGCTTGTGCCTCGTGTAGGGGGCCCTGCTTGCTTACTAACTTTATGCACAAAGTAAGGACACAAAGACTGAAGATACCACAGTTTGACTGCTCACACTTCACACTCACTATGTATTTAGAACCACTGAAGTCATCTCCCGATCTGCTTCACCAAACGCATCAACATCAAGTAAAATGGGCTTGATACATTCAGTGATAATTTGAAAGCTGTGTCGAAAGCACATTTTGCTGAAATGGAAATACTAATAAAACCGTGGACTCAGAAGGAGTCCATTATCCTCCTCACCAAGTTTGCAGAGAAATTGCCTCTCGTTAGTTCCCACTCCCTGGTGGATTCAGGCTATTTTTACAACGGGGTTTAAACAAAGCGTCTAGGACTACCTGCCAAGGAGGAGCAGGCACTTCATTCAAGGGGTTTGCTCATCACATGAGGTAATGGCACATCTGTTTGGACCGTCTGCGCTGAGATAGCAGATGCTGCCGCAAACTGAATATTTGGAGAAACAACAACAAAAATAAAGAGAAAGCTACTTTGAAACAATCCCGCTTCAGCCCAGATTCACAGGCTGCTGCCAAAGACTCGCAGAGAGCTGTCTGCACATCCCAAACATGATGGGGCAGCTCTGATGCATCACAGATCTCCTTGGCTAGTTGGAAGGAGTAGTTGAAAAACTTTTTTTTTTTTTTTAATGTAACAGATTCCTCGCAACATTAAAACATTCGAAATGATATTCTTAACTGGTGTAACTTCTGGCAAACTGGCAAACTTTGCTTTGTGGCTCTGTTCAACAAAAAAGGGTTATACAGTCCAGGCTAAGGTTGAAAATTGCCAGATATCATTCCGCCTCTAGTGTTCACGGACCTCACCTTTCCGGGCAGTTCATGTTCTATAGCTGGGTCATTTTAAAACACGCAACAACCTACTTAACGTTAGTTTTTAATCTGACTCTCAGACTGTCCATCCAAGCAAACCGTTATAGTGGTCAGACATTAAACTGGGCATTTGGGCTTATTTCTATTTAGTAGGTAGATCAACTCAAATTGTATATTTTGAAATAAGTTATTTAATATACATTTTTCCTGGGAGCATTAGGGGATCTAGTCAAAATACATTTTCATTAATGTGGGCTGTTTTTTCGTGTCTGTAACAAAACAAAACAAAACAAAACAAAACAAAACAAAACAAAACAAAACAAAACACTACTACCAGGCAGATGCGATGCACAGGGTAACTTTACAACTGTGTGGTTTTTTTCCCTGGTAATCCCTATTTTTGCCAATTATCCTGGTATTCTATTTAGCTTGACATTTTCCCTAGATTTTTCAATCTTAAAGTATTAATTTTATTAAAATAAGCGTGGATGAGTTTGGTAGTTCCCACATTGTTCTTTGAATTCCTGTTACAGTTTGATAATTTTGCTGGTAATTTTACAGCCGGTAATTTTCAGATGCATTGTCAGTAAACAGTTCTTATTTTAACATGTAGTTAAATGTGAAAGTTGACCAGTCTCCCCGCCACTCCCCATCCTTTCTCCACAGCCCTTTATAGATACAAAGTAACTAAACTTCTCTTTCAAAGGAAACACAGAATGTTTGCTGATAAATTGAAGTGCTCTCCGCTGTAAAAGGCTAGAGACAGCTAACTCTGTGATTCTCCATGGTGGTAAGAGGTGTTTTTTGTTTGGTGACCTGTTTTTATTTTAAGGAAGGAAACAACTGAGGACCCCAGCCCCTCTTGCCAGGCACTCCTGCTGGGAAAGTGACAGAATTCCAGTTATCACATCCAATGCTGCCATGTAGATTCCTTCCTCCTTAGACCACAAAAATAAAACCCATTGTACTGCTTATTTTTAGCATCACCAGAAATGTGTCATATATTGACAGCCAAGCAGGACTTGCTCTTATATAGTTCTTCCACACATCCCCCAAATACAGATAACCTGGAGTCTGTTGCTGCTGCAGGAGCCCAATAAAGTGTGGGGAGGGAGCATTTACTACAACCATCATCATCATCATCATCATCATCAACAAGATGTGATGTTGGGTAGACAAAAGCAACTGAGGATAAAAGGGCCCCTAGAACTAATGTCCCTTCCCCTTCACAATGATCGAGCCTAGGAAATTTGTCTAATATCTATAAAAATATATGCATCTATTGGTGGGTTGGAGGGAGGTAGGCAGTCCCAGAGAAGCCCCTCATCAGAGGGTTGAAGAAAAAAGGGAGTAAGACAGGTTGAGGTAGCTTGGGATTTGTGCTCTTATAGGAAGACTGGAAACCAGACCCTTAGCTGTCCTGGTAGTCTTTTAGTCCAGTGCGGCTCAAGGTGAGAAAGTGACAACCTGGATACCATCACAGTGCTTAATCCCTCACCAGCACAGGGCTCTATGGTGAGGACTTTGTAGTCATTAACATGGTCCCAAGTCTTGAGGCTGAGATCATTGAGGAGCATGAGCCAGGGGGTGAGTGGTCCTATCCAGATGCCTGGGGAGTAAAAGCGGGCACACTCTAGTAAGCAAGGGTCCAAGATAAAGGGCCTGGGCTGCCGAGACACTCAGTGTTTAATCTCTAAAGGATATAGTATAAGGGCATTCCCCTAGAGCATGAGGATGTGCTATTGCCTAAGAAATCATGAAGGTGTCAGTGTGCCAGTAATCATAGTGACGGGAAGTGTGGGAAATTATAGGTTAAGCATATAAGAAATATGTGTGATAAATGGAGGTTGAGCAGTTCTGTCACGCTTACAAAGAATACTTTGAACATTTTTATTATAGTCATATGGTTATATATTGTATAAGGCAAGCCTATAATCATGTATATGTATGTATTTGTATTTGTATACACACACACACACACACACACAGTAACTTTACAACTGGGTCTGCTCCGATAATCCTTATTTTTGCTAATTATCCTGGTATTTAATTTGTCATTTGTCTTAGATTTTTCAGTCTTAACAAAGTACTACTTTGTATTAAAATAGGCTTGCTAACGACCATGTTGTTCTTTGAGCTTCCGTCATAGCTTCAGTTGGTAGCATGTGAGATGCACAGGCAATAAACGGAGTTCTTATTTTAACATGTAGTTAAATAATACGTGTAAGTTGACCAGTCCTCCCCATCCCTCTTTGCAATATAAGTGTGTATGTACTATTTAGTAACATTTTTAATGTTCTAATAAATCCTTTCCACAATAAGATGCTTAAAATCTAAATGCCTGTATAATGAAAACTTAATGAAATTCAATTTTTCAAGGAAGTTGATGATGATTTCTATAACTTGACAAAATATTTGTTGACATTAATCAACTAATATAGGGGCTTCAGTGACAATGCAAAAATCAGGATGCTTCCTAAGAGGCACAAGTGAGTACTTTAAATGTTAGTAATTATTTAGAGAACATCATAGCAACAGTTTAATATGGCCTACTGCAGAGTGTTTGTTTACTTATTTATTTGTTTAAAGAGTTTATTTATTTGAGAGAGAGAGAGAGAGTGAGAGAGCAGGAGCAGGGGAGCAGACGGAGAGGGAGAAGCAGGCTCCCTGCTGAGCAGGGAGCTGGATGTAGGGGCTTGATCCCAGGACTCTGGGATCATGACCTGAGCTGAAGGCAGACCTTAACTGACTGAGCCACCTAGGTTCCCCCAGAAGGTATATTTAAATAGCATTTTGTCTGCATGACTTTTAGTATAGATCAAATGACAATTTTTAAAAAATTTTATTCATTTTGTATTCAGAGGTTGTTTTTGTTTTTTGTTTTGTTTTTAGAGAGTGTGTGCATGCAAGAGGTGGGGGAGAGGGGAAGGGTAGAGGAAGAGAGAGAATCCCAAGCAGGCTCCATGCCCAGCATGGAGCCCAAGGTGTGGCTTAATCTCACAACTCTGAGATATGACCTGAGCTGAAATCAAGAGTCGGTTGCTTAATCAACTGAGCCACCCAGGCACCCCTATTCAAAGTTGTTTTTTATGTGTGGATATACAGAAATTGATGCAACAGTTGTGAACTCATTAACAGAAGAACTTGCAAAGTTTTAAATCTGCATCATTAGATGCTTCCAATAGAAATCAGATCGTTAATTCAAACAATAATTAAAATTTTCCCATTCCAAATCATGGAATCAAACCTCGACTTTTGGAGGACCATTCTATTGACTGATATGTGACATTATTATATGTGCTATTATAAATTCAACTAAAGATTTCACATTAGGATAAATTACATGTGTTTGCAGTGACAGTGCAAGTACATAGATGGTAGTGCGCAGCATGTGAAGAAAATCACGTTCTTACTAAATTGGAAAACTTGGAATTGGTTTCAGTGAACACATAATTCATAATTTTTTAGAACGAGTTGTAATATTCTACCAGTCAGCAAAAGGCTCTAGTTGTCAAAATGTATAAATATTATATAAACATTAGGCAAAATATGATTTTGGTAAGCAAGTTTTTTTAAAACATGTGGAACAACAGGCACTCATATACTGTTTGTGAAGTATAAAATGATTCCATCACATTGCAAAAATTTGTTTGCAGTTTCTAATAATGTTAACAAATTGCCCTCTGACTCGGTAATTCCACTCTATATCTAAGAGAAATAAATGAATGTGATATGTTCCCTAAAAGACTTGCAAAATAATATTTACAGCAGCTTTATTCTTAAGGGCTGAAACCGCAAACAACTTAAATGTCAGTCAATAAGAGAACGAGTAAAAAGAAAAATGTGATCCATCATACAAAGAAATTCCTTTTCTGCAATTAAAAAAAGATGAGTGCATGCTATAAGTAGCAGTATGAATGGATGTCACACACACAATCCTGTGGAGGGATTATGGAGGGAGGGAAACATAAAAAATACAGACAGAGATAAAAGAGTATGATTCCCTTGTTATGAAGCTCAATAACGGGTAGCACTAATCTATGGTGATGTAAATAATTCAGCATAGTATCCGCCTCTGGCTTGAAAGGGCAGTTGACTAGGAACAGGCAAAGTGGGTGATGGGAATATTCTATATCTTGATGAAGAGGAGGGTACATAAGGCGTATACATATGTCAGTGTTGAGATATACAATTAATATTGGCACATTTTCCTGTATGCAGATTATTCTTCATAAAAAAAACCATTACATGCTCTGTAGATGTTATATTAAAATGTATTTACATAATTTGATAAAAATTATATTTCTAAAAGGAAGTAATACATTTTTAATTGTGGTATAGTTAACACATAATGTTACTTTAGTTTTAGGTATATGACATAGTGATTCAACAAGTCTATACATTATCCAACGCTTACCGTCAGTGTAGCTGCCATCTGTTACCATAGAGCGCCACCACAGTATCATCAGCTATATTCCCAAAGCTGTACCTTTTCTCCCTGTGACTTACTCTTTCCATAACTGGAAGCCTGTATCACCCCCTCCCTTCACCCATTTTGCTCAAACCTGTTCCTGCCTTTTGTTTATTTGGTGGTTTTATTTTCTAGATTCCACATATAAGTGAAATCACATAATAGTTGTCTTTCTCTGGCTGACTTGTTTCACTTAGCATAATACCCTCTAGGTCCATCCATGTTGTTGCAAATGGCAAGAGCTCATCCTTTTCTATGGGTAATAGTCCGTTATTAGTCCTGTGTGTGTGTGTGTGTGCGTGTGTGTGTGTGCGCACATGTGTGTACCACATCATCTTTATCCATTATCAGCAGACACTTGGGTTGCTTTCATATTTTGGCTATTGGAAATAATGCTGCAATAAACCTAGGGGAGCATATATCTTTTTGAATTAGTGTTTTCATTTTCCTTGGGTAAATACGCAGTGATGGAAGTACTGGATCATATAGTAGATCTATTTTTAATTTTTTGAGGAGACTCCATATTGTTGTCCACAGTGGCTGTAGCAATTTATACTCCCACCAACAGTGAATGGGCATTCCTTTTTCTCAACATCCTTGCCAACACTTGTTATTTATCTTTGACACTAGCCATTCTGACAGATGTAAGGTGATAGCTCATTGTGGTTTTGATTTGCATTTTCTTGATGATTAGTGAGGTCGGGCATCTTTTCATATGTCTCTTGGATATCTGTGTGTCTTTGGAAAAATGTCTGTTCAGGTCTTCTGCCCATTTTTAATCAGAACATTTACATTTAGTCTTTTTTTTTTTTTTGGTGCTATATAAGTTCTTTATATTTTGTATATTAACCCCTTATTGGATATATCATTTGCAAATATCTTCTCCCATTCTATAGGTTACCTTTCTGTTTTCTGGGGTTTTTTGGTGGTTTCTTTCACTGTGCAAAAGCTTTTTATTTTGGTGTAGTCCCAAGAGTTTATTTTTGCCTTTGTGTCCCTTGCCTGAGCAGACATATCTAGAAAAATGTGCTGAGGCTCCTGTCAAATAAATGATTGCCTGTTTCCTTCTGAGAGTTTTATGGTTTCATGTCTCACATTTAGGTCTTTAATCCATTTTGAGTTTATTTTTGTGTATGGTGTAAGAAAGTGGTCCAGTTTCATTCTTTTGTGTATAGCTGACCAGTTTTCCCAGCACCACTTATTGAAGGAACTGTCTTTTCTCCATTGTATATTCTTGCCTAGAAGTAATATATTCTTCAAATAATGCTAGTGACTGTATTGATGACAGGTGGCTAAGAAACTTATTACAATACATAAATATATTAAAGGAATAACTACTTTTCTTATTTTGTATTAAAATAAAAATAAGTTTTTAAAATCTTACTTTATTGTACATAGTTACATGCACCTTTAATTTGGAATTAGTTTTAAAATAGGACTATTTTGTGGGGCGCCTGGGTGGCACAGTGGTTGAGCGTCTGCCTTCGGCTCAGGGCGTGATCCCGGCATTATGGGATCAAGCCCCACATCGGGCTCCTCCGCTATGAGCCTGCTTCTTCCTCTCCCACTCCCCCTGCTTGTGTTCCCTCTCTCGCTGGCTGTCTCTATCTCTGTCGAATAAATAAATAAAATCTTTAAAAAAAAAAAAGGACTATTTTGTAACACCAACAATGTAGTAAATACCTTGTGAATCAATATTTCAAAAGTACATAATTTTAATTTTTTAAAAACTTCTCATTTTACTCCTAAAAGTGTCCTGCTGTGGACAATAAATTACATAGTCACCTTATTCTTATCTATTATCATTTGAAATGGCTAGATTCCATGAGGTAAATATATATATATTTGACTCGTGAGAAAATTAATGCTCACAGAAGATAAATAACTTGCCAAAAGCTGCAAGGTATTTGTTGTCAATTGGAGTAGGGGTGGTGGGAAGTATTGACTACTAAACCTTGATCACCGTGTTTCCTTTTTTTTTTTTTTTTTTTTTTTTTTTTTAAACAAAAGGCAGGAAGGTTTTTTTGTTTTGTTTTGTTTTGTTTTGTTTTGTTTTGTTTTTTTACAGAGATAGAGACAGCCAGCGAGAGAGGGAACACAAGCAGGGGGAGTGGGAGAGGAAGAAGCAGGCTCATAGCAGAGGAGCCTGATGTGGGGCTCGATCCCATAACGCCAGGATCACGCCCTGAGCCGAAGGCAGACGCTTAACCGCTGTGCCACCCAGGCGCCCCCACCGTGTTTCCTTTAAACGGAATCCGTGCTTGCTTGAGATAGAGACAGCCAGCGAGAGAGGGAACACAAGCAGGGGGAGTGGGAGAGGAAGAAGCAGGCTCATAGCAGAGGAGCCTGATGTGGGGCTCGATCCCATAACGCCAGGATCACGCCCTGAGCCGAAGGCAGACGCTTAACCGCTGTGCCACCCAGGCGCCCCCACCGTGTTTCCTTTAAACGGAATCCGTGCTTGCTTGATTAATGCACTTACCAAGAGGCATTTATTCAAGGGCTATAAGATGCTATTCTGTACCCTAGGCTGCAAAGTTACAAAGGTGCCAAAATGTAATTGTTTCCTGGGAGAAGCTCAGAGTCTGGTGAAGGAGACGTAGAATAATTGAAAGATGAGGGTTTTGTGGTCTGGGTATGGAAGAAGATTATGGGTGCACATTAGAAGAACTGTCTAATCTTTGTGGCAAATAGGGTTTGGGAAAGAAGTGATGTTTAAGTAATATATTTTTTTTCTCCACATTATTATTTTTTTTACAGTGAGATATAACATAGAAATTGAAGATTGCATGAAACATGTATGTACACTTAAAAAATAGTTATTAAGAAAATACCTATCACTGAAGTTAAAAATATATATTAAAAGAATCCCAAAAGTCTCTCGGATTCCAACCTTTATATTGACTCCTGCAAAAATCATTTTGTTTTTTAAATAGTTTTAACATCTATGTATACTTTACTAAAAATATGGTTTTCCTTTGTCTGTTTTTGAACATTTCCTAGATGGAATCGTGTATTAATATAAAGGTGTCCTTTTGCTAGACATTGACATGCCCTTTGGGATAGGCCTGGGGAAATACCCACCAATTTCATCTTGCATCCCTGGAACAATCTGGAGGGCAACAAAGGAATTTCTTCTCACCACCTTCAGATGAAGGTTGAAATGAGAGAAACATAATATTACTATGAATTATCACCATTACCATCCATGAGGATTTTTTGGAACTATACGAGGCCCTAATGAAAAGACACCTTGTTGTGTAGGTAATATGCAGTGTTGGCTCAAAAGAGACAGTTGTGTATTGTGGAGATATTCACCATTTTAATTTCTAAAGGATTTACTTCTGTGAACTAGGTACAGCTACCTTAATGATACTAAGAGACACCAAATGCTAACTATGCACCAAGCATTTTTAAGAGCTTTACATTTTATAACTATGTAAACCAGTGTGCAATTTCGAGATAAGAGAAGATTTTCAATTTGTCCATGAAGTGGTTTTTTGGCAGAGAGGAGCAAATTGAACATCTTTTCTCTTTTCATAGTGGATAGCAGAGCCTTTGTTACCATTCAGTGTTTAAAAGTGTGAAGGTACAAAATATAAGCACCTGGGAATTTACTGAAGAAGTACAGAGTGGGAGATAGTTACTCAGGCCAAGCCAAATCAGAACAGTTATTGCCCTCAGTGCACACGTTCAGAGTTCTCTATTTATTTTTCATAAGAACACACACACACACACACACACACACACACACACACACACAGGCTTGACTGACCAGATGCGAAACTATATTTGTATTTGACATTTGATTGATTTCGTTAGAATTCATATAATTGCCTCACTCAGACTTAACAAGGATCCATCAACTCAGCAGATATCCTGTCTTTCTAAAAACATTGCAGAATTTTATGATAGAAATTTTAATTTTAAAATGCCATTATTAAAATTTTTCTGGGTGCTTGGAAAGACCCTAACTAAAGTGGACAAATTGCCTTATGTGTTAAAAAACATCTTTGCTAGAAATTAAGTATGTGTGGATCTAAAAGACAAGCAGAAGTACACTCAGTTTATGAAGGAATGTTGTGCAAATCAGCCAAGAAGACAATAACCAACAACAAATGTGCTGTTATTTAAGTAATTACTGGCATTGGAGTTTCTCACATCTGCCTAGTTCACAAGGGAAAGGTAGGATGTTGTAAAAGCCGAGATTAACATAAAATGTGATTTTGTGAATAATTTGTTCTTTTGAAGACCTTTTCCAGTCAGTGCTGAAACAGGATATGGAACTGCTCTGAAGACATGAAAGGATTGTTGAGATCATCAACCAAAAATAAGATATCCTAAACATTTAACCATAATGTGTTTTCTTTTTGGTTTCTTTTATGCACACTACTTGGACACCTAAATGGAGCAGGAATTCCATTCTCTTAGGAATATAAAGTTCCTGTTACACAGCTGCCTCCGTTAGGACCTTGAGTTTGCCCGTGAAATCCCAACAACCATTTTCATTTGTTTTTCACTGTGATCCAGCTGAATGTAATTGTATCAAATTATGGGTGACCTAAAAATCCCTGTGCAATTTTCAGAGAGTGCCCAAGAGAACAAAACTATAGATAAAAACTACAATATAATTTCAAAATGATTTTCTGGAATGCTTTACCTTTCGTGTCTGGGAACCTTGTTAGAGTTTGGGAGCTCGCCTTTCTCCCTCACTTGTCTTCATGTGCTTATTGTTTAATCAACTGAGCGGTAAACATCAGACCTTACGTGCATTTGTATGTTCTGGCAAAATGTGTTCTTTTTAAACTTCAAAGTGTTGCCATTACTGTCAGCATAATGCATTGGTTCCTTGATTGCTTATTTCTAACTCCTCAGCTCCACCCCAACTCAACACGCACTTTTTTTTTTTTTTTGGTAATTGTCACCATATACATTCAATCCTATCATATGTGTGTGTTTATCCTTTGAATGATAACTGCAGTCTTTGCAATCATCCTGTTAGCATATAACAGTAATGAAATTACAAAACATCTGCAAAACAAAGTTTTCTATTTTATCATTTAAATCTTAAACTATGGATAACGATGGCAATTTATATTGTACTTTCCTCCCCCAAGCTGTTGCTTCCTTTCCTACTATTATTTATTCTTAGAAATGTTTTGCCCCAAAGTACAAAAATAAATTATGATATTACCTCAGTGCTATATAGCCAAGAAATTAACATACACATTGAAAACTACCTAAACAGGTGAGGGGAAGTAGTATGGATTTTGGAAGAGGCAAGAGCCGTAACATTGGTTTGAGTAGTGATTCCAGCATTTACCAGTACCCACCTCATATGTCTTAAGGTTAAGATGGGATAATCAATTCCTACTCATCATAGTAAGTACTCCAAATTTTTGTTTATCACCCCAAATTCTTTATGCACCTTGGCATGGAGGAAAGCCAGCTTTTAAGACAGCTGCAATTTAAAATTTGCATTTGATGGGTTGTAAGGAGGGCACGTATTGCATGGTGCACTGGGTGTTATACGCAACTAATGAATCATCGAACTTTACATCAGAAACCAGGGATGTACTGTATGGTGACTAACATAATATAATAAAAAAAATTAAAATAAAAAAATTAAAAAAAATAAAATTTGCATTTGAATTCCTTTAGTAAAGATAACTAAAATGTATTCCAGGTGTGCATAAAAACACAATGAGGCAAAAATATAAAGAGGCTGCCCATTCTTTTTCCATCAGTTAGATAGATGTATTTTTTATTAACACAAATGCAAACCATTGTGCTATTACTTTTAGAAACTTAGTTCTAAACTTTTTTTCCCAGTATTGAGCAAAGCCAAAAAAGAAAAAGTTCCTAGTTAGTAGATCTCAATATGCATGACAAAGATTGTCATATTATGTGAACAAGCCCTACTGCAATGGTATACCCACTCTATAGGGATTGCTGGTTGACCTTGCTTACAAAGAAGCTCCATTCTTAAGAGAAAAAGAACCTCTTACAGACTGGACTTGGAAAGGTGTTTGAAATGAAATGTATATGGGAGGAAAATAAGTATATATTATCTTTGATCATTTTTAATGCATGGGAAAACTAGCTGAATAGCTAAGTGATATGTTTGATGTCTCTTTATATATATATATATATATATATATATATATATATATATACATGCACACATGCACATATATATTTGCATATACATATATATGTGCATATATATATTTGGCCAAGCCTCAGTCTGGAAAGGATTAAATCCCAATTGGAAAGTGTCTGAAAATAATACATTAAAGATTTTAAACTTTTAAAGATATAAAAATAGGTAAATGGTTAAATATAGGCAAAGAGAGATGAAGCAAAAGGAAGTACCATGAAGTCAGGAGTGAGGCATGATGGTCACTCGCGTCATCCAAAAAATAGTTTTGGCTCTTCCACAGGCACATGTTAGGATTGCATTTTCATACCTCCTGAAGTTAGTTATGGACAGATGAATTAATTTGGTCAATGAAATGTGAATACAAGTAACATTTGTTATTTGAGAGAAAGCTCTAAGAGCCATTGAGTTTTTTTCCATTCTTTCTTTCCTTCTGTCATGGTGACCAGCAGCACTTGTGATGCATGCTCTATGACTTCTATTTCTAAAATGAAGATACTCAGTTGTAGACTTGCAGCATGAGTAGAAAACAAACTTTTGCTCTTTTAAGCCACTGTAATTTGAGATTGTTACCATAGTAAAATCTAGCCTAACCTAATACATAGGGTTTTATACAAAATCCATGGCATGAAATCCTTTATAACTTAATAGAAATGGTTTTAAAAATTGGCTCTGTGTTTTCTACCCCGCTTACTACCAGCAATTGGGTCCTGGTGGTTGTATGAATGGTAAGTGACCCAATTCCATAATCTCATTCTTAGGATCTGCTTCTGAGAACCCCTTCTAGTAATAATTGTGGTAGGCTTGGTGGTCCCAGGTGCTGGCCATGACATAAGATTTGAGTGAAAGACAGCTTGTTTTGTTAGTTTGTCCCAGGGGGCATCTGTAGAGGGGTGGGAAAATGAGGTATTTTAGGGATGAAATCCAATACTATGCGCACTCAAAAATCCATCCATCTGGATCCTCCTGTTGAAACTGTACCGAGGGCAACTCAAAATTGTTCTTCCTGAGGACTGTAGAAGCTGAGGTATTCATCTACCAATTTCTTTCTGTGATTGGCTGAGAGTTGCTCTTGGTATTAGCTCCTTGGCATTGTGAAGTTTAGCAAAGATTGGTTTTCAGAAAAAAACCCTCAGAATCACAAGTTCTTCACCTAGGAAGATGAAGGCTTAGAGTATAGACTGATTATAGATTGGATATGGGCCATGCACCAAAGTTAGTATATACTTCCAATAATATTTATTTCTAATATTTGGTTAATTCCAAACCAACACTCTGAAAAATTGTGTTGTATTTATGGCTCTGTGATTCTGTTCTGTGTGTTTGTGTGTGATTGTCTAGAAGGTAAGTTGTACTTTATCGGCCCCAAATTCAAGGTACTTCACAATCTGGACTCAATCTATCAACCTAAGATTATCTCCCATTTTTTTGTTATATATTTCTTATTCTAAGTAATCTGTTATTTTACCAAGCCAGTTTCTTCATGGCTGTTAGTATTCCTTGCAATGAGTGAAGTGGCCTGCCCATATTTATCAGCTTGCCTGAAGTCCATTGATTTTTTTTTTTTTTTTTTTTTTTTAGGGTCTTCCTCAAGTCCAACTTTCTCTACTGTGAATATTCAGACCCATAGTTGATCTTTCTTATTTTCTGAAATTTAAATCCTGGGCTATATATTTTGTCCATTTGGGCATGTAGTGGCAAATTCTTTCTTAGAATTTTGTAACCTTTTCTTTTAAAATGGATTATACATGCATGGAAACCAAAGATAGCATTTTATTTCTTTTGATTTTCTCCAAATGTCTTGCCTAGCTTTGCAGCCCAATGGGCACCTAGTATGCTAATAGAAGAATTACTAAATGAGTAAGTGATAACATGATTTAGAGGTTTCTGAGGGCCACTCACTTTCCTAATCCATAAGTAGCTCCTTAAGTTTTTGCCTGAAATAACCAGTTACAATTTTTTCCTTTGATGAATAAAAAAAATCCCAATTGTGTCTGTACATCAGAATTACATAGGGAGCTTTAAAAAAATTACCACCAACTAGGCCTCATCCTTGATCTACTGAATCAGGGTTGGAGGAATTTAGGAATCTGTAAAATGGGGATAATAACATTACATATCAATATATTGTGAGGACACAGTTAATCAATGGTGGTTGCTATTTCAGTTTTAATTTTACAAATACCAAACTAAGTCTCTTCAAGCAAAGCTTAGAAATATCTACGTTTTATAGCCTTTACAGACATTTCTGATGACACAACATTTACGAATCTTTATACCATATCTTTGCACATGTTATTTAATACTGTAAGAATGGCTTTTCTTGATTTGTCTTTCGTGGAGCTTTATGTTACCTCTTCTGTTAAACTTTCTTAATCCTAACCATCAACCTAGTTTTATTGCCCCCAAAGAAAGTAAACTTCATCTTCTTCCCTGCCCACCTCATACTCTATATGCCTTTCCTATAGTAATTCTCAGTGTATTTTGATGCATGGTGTCTGTCTCATCATTGGATCCCAAGTCCCTGAAGTGCAGTAAGAAAGTTTTCTTTATTATCCATGTTCATATACAATTCCTTAGAATATAGGCACTAACAGGTTTATTAAATGCAAGGCTTAAATCTTTAATGCCACTCAGTTTCCTCACTCTGAGAAGATAAGAAGCTAGAAGACCCAATTCTAGCTCTCTTCCGCTACCTTCCCTCTACCTCCAGATACACATGCCTTAATCTCTTTATTCTAACTATTCATTCAGGAAGAAAAGTTCAGATGATTCCAAATGAAATCATTTATTTTACTGTAGATTCTGTCCCTTCCTGGAAATTTTAGATTTTTGCCGCATCAGAAATAGTATCTTATTTTATACCTCAAATATTTTTATTTTTTTTCAATGAATTTCTTCATATTTTTCCTTCCTATAAACATTCCCAGTATGATCATCTTTCATACACACACCCACACCCACACCCACACCCACACACACACATTTTATAGACTGTGGGCCTTGCCTTTCTTTCAAAGTTCTTTTCAAACTTTTTTCTGTGTTCAAATTAACTAATATTTTTGATTACATTTCCTGTATTTATTCCATGTCTCCAGTTCTCATTAGATTGTAGCTACTTAACTTTACATTTAAATTATTTAAAATTATATGATATTAAAAATTCAGCTTATCAGTCATACTATTTTCAAATGCTTAATAGCCAGACGTGGCCAGCGGCTACTGTATTGGACAGTGCAGAGAGAGAATTTCCATCACCACAGAAAATTCTTAGAAAGCACTGGGTAAAACCAATTTTCAAGTGGCATTTCATGAATGAAAGATTTGTTCTTTTAGGTGAAATATGCATTTATTACTGAATACAGAACACATTGTTCTGGAATTAATAATTCTCCAGAAACATATTTTTATGAATATGAAAACATTCATATTACATCAAACTTATTTTTTTAAAGTATTTTTTAAAGATATTTATTTATTTGAGAGAGGGAGCATGAGAGGGAGAGAGAACACAAGCAGAGGGGAGGGATAGAGGGAGAAGGTAAAGCAGACTCCCCACTGAGCAGGGAGCCTAATGTGGGGCTCAATCCTAGGACCCTGGGATCATGACCTGAGCTGAAGGCAGATGCTTAACTGACTGAGTCACCCAGGAGCCCTACATCAAATTTCCTTAAACAAGGAAAAATATTTGTGTACGTGTTTCTGTATGTAGGAGCACATTGTAGAAAATCTCATTGTAAAAATTCTAAAATGTATTATTAAACATTTATTTTGAAATCTGAAAGGGAACAATTGTGGAAAACAAAATTGAGATAATTAAAGGTAATGATAAAGAATGCTCACATAGTGGAAGGTAAACTTATGCAATATAATTGTTCCTCACAATGATTCTAGAATTCTTGATTATTTGAAAAAAAAATACAAAGGACTACCTAAAGAGCAGGACTCAGTTTCCCTTGACAGATGATATAGATGTAGTAATGTTTTTTAAATTAAAAAAGGCTTTATATTTCTTGAAGAATGAATTATATTATTGAAAATATTAGTCATTTGAAAAAATCTAAAGGTTATACTAATAAATTATGCACATTCTTCAATTAAGTTTGACACTGCATAAGACATATATGTATAATTGATGTTCATTCAGATTAAAACAAAATGTAAATATCAAACCTTAGAACACTGGGTATTCAGTCTCCTTGGGCATTAAGTTCAAGTAAATCCCATTATTTTTTAACGTCCTTTTACAAAAGATTGCATTATGTGGTTTTGTCAAATCATGTTCCTGTGTTTGAAAAAGCCTGTATCACATCTAGCCACTATACAGGCCACATGCATACCCCAATTTTTGCCAATATTGGTGGTAATGTAAGTGAATGATTTGCTGTGTTTAATCCAAATCTAATTAATATGTTATATTAATAATTAATATATTGGCTATCTGTTTAATAATTTAAAATGCACTACTTATGAAGTAAAAGTGTCAGATGGGGTTTTGGTGGGATAAGAATGAGAGGAAAGCAGAGCTTCCACAAAATAGGTTACAAAATACAATAGTTGGAAGATGGGTCTCTTAAACTAATAGATATCCTGAGAAAATACTGTGTTTTTTTAAATTCCTTATGTTATGGATGATTTACTTTTACAAGGGAACTTTAAATTTTAGAATAGGCTATTGCATTCCCCAGCTTTTCACAGTTCTGTCTCGTGGTTTGGTGTGTGTGAATGTGTTCTAGTTGTAAATATCAGAGGTCAATTCAAGCCAGCTTAAACAGACCAACAAAGAAATCTACTTTAAGGATGTTGAGTTTTTGTGAAGTTTTTAAATGAAATTCAAGTACAGAAGTGCAACTGGGCATTACAGAGAGGAGGTGGAACTAGGAACTGGAACAAAACACCATGTGGAGTGTAAAATGTACACCCCCTGATTCTCATCTATGTCCTCTCTCTCATTGCTGCTTAATTTTCTTTCTGCAGATGAGTTTTCTCTATGACGTCATTCACATGGCAGAATATGGCTTCCCCCCAAATCCTGTTTTTAGAACTCCACCATTCAAGAGATCAGCCTGTTAAATATCCTACTTAAACTTACGGGCCATCTAATCTCTCATGAGTGAGTCACCAATCCGTCTTTCAGGACAAGAGATAGTCTTGCAGGGAGTTTCGACTATCTACCCAAAGTGTGATATAGTTTCATACTTAAGTGCCTTTTCTTCATTTACTAGCCAGCCCTAACTGGTTATTGGGAAGCCGTAGCCTTCTTTATTTTATAAGTAAAGGAATGGCATGTGGGCATCAGTCTGGCACAGTAAAGTACCTAATATTTTGATCTTAAAGCAGCTAATACAGGTCAAAGTGGGCCAGGCCATGCAAACTATCTGGCCCTATGCCCACTCTGAGATATGCTTCTAATTTGTTTGTACAGTCACTTGTGAAACTTGCCACAAGATATCTGAGTGCAAAGGTTTGATTTGTCAAAGGAGAGGGTGGGCTAATTCAGTTTACAACTTCTGCTAAAGATTTTTCCGAAATTCCTGGGATCAAGCCCTGCATCGGGCTTCCTGCTCAGTGGGGAATCTGCTTCTCCCTGTCCCTCTGCCTGCTGCTCCCCTTGCTTGTGCTCTCTCTCTGTCAAATAAATAAAATCTTAAAAAAAAAAAAGATTTTTCAGAAATTGTTCTTTCAATGTTCAGTCTTTATTCTTCCAAACATTTTGGCTTGAGTTACATTTTGCTTCAGTTGTGTTTCATCTGTACAAATGAAAAACTGCTCATCAGTGATTAGACAAACTTGGTGGAATTTGGCTGAATTCCAAGCAGCCATTTTTAGGCCAATATGCGACAGCACATGCATATCACTATAGGTTTCATTGGAGAACAGATCAGATTTCTTATTTGCTCATTAGCTTGTGGTGCAAACTATTTTGAAACCAGGCAAAGATTTCTATTCCAAACTATTTTTAATTAAAATATGTTTCTGTAGCCCTTATGTCTATTTAAACATACCTTCAAACCTTTTACTACCTGAATCTGGAGAACAGGCCATAAAACATTAAATATGAGAAAGCTGGGAAATGTAACACACTATAAATGCATGAAGGTAGGAGTTCAAAATGTGTGGACATAAAGATTTTATTTCTTTACATAAGGTTTAAATGAAGAGTCTGTTGTATAAATCTTTGCTTTCAAAGTGGACTATCATTTTTAAGCAAGAAGAAAGGAATGCTTGATTATTAAGAAAATTAACCAAAAGAAAGGCTAGTCACGCATAGCTTGAAATTCCCCATTTTTTCCCCAAAGCACGATGCAAGAGTGGTAAATATTTTCAAAGCTAATGCATGAATAATAAAATTATCTGAGAGGTATACGTCTTATATAAACTATTTTGTTAGGGTAAGTTTTGTATACCATTTTATGTTTTATGACATTCATTAAGACATAATTTGTTTTATCTCCTATAAGTCCTATGTTTCATGATCATTTGTAAATGAGGAACCTATGACTAGGAGAGGAGAAAATGACTTACAAGAGGCCACACAGACAGTGAGAATGTCTCCCGGCACCAAACTTCCTTGATTAAACAGTGCCATGATGTTTTAAATGATAAAACGCTCCATTATTATTCCTGTATGTGTATCTGAAAGACTTGAACATTAACTAAAATATTTTATGTTGTTTTCATAAAACTTGTAGTGCTTCTAGTGATGGTAGTAGTGTTGAGAAAACACTAACTGTTAGTATATTACAAAAATACTCAGGATCATGTGCCACCTGAAATTCATGCTGGAACATGCACAGAACTAAAAACCAAGAAGCAGAAGCCCAATAAACCAAAACCCAAACAAACAAACAAAACAAATGTAGGCAGGTTAGAAGACTGGTGCTAATTGATGAGCTGAATTTAACTGTGCGTGCGCTTGAATGAACATCTAAATAAAGCCTTTCAAAGGAAAGAGTAAGTTTGAGATCACAGAACTATTTCAGGAAATTTAGGTGAAATGTATTTATACAAATCTTCTAGCACACACAAGAGAGTAGATAAGGACAGATGAAAGAGGAATTTGCAATAAGAAGTAAATTATCCCCAAAGCTAGCTTTTCTCTTCTGTTCAATATATACAGTTTAGGACAGTAAAACATGGTTTTTGAAATCAAATATAAAGAAGAATGTACTTACAATTAGATTTAGATTTTCCCTCCGACTCTTGGGTAAGCCCATTGACTACAATAAAAAGAGGATTACTCACATCTTGTGAAAATCTAGTGAAAAGCTCGCAACAGTTTTCCAGATAATAGCCTATGATTGACCAGAGGATCAGTACTGGCTTGCCAGCTTTGTGAAATCTAAGTATCTCCTGTGTCAAATTAGAAACAAATATCTGCTCGCAGATGTGTAAATAAAATGAGGTTTGTAAAATCATCTTATGAGCTGCAAAGCACTATACAAATTGTAGCTGTTGTTTTTAGTTAATGGTGATATGGAGATATATTAGAAATTAAGTTTTTCTAGTGATATCTTCAGAAATATATCCTTATAATCTCATGAATAAATGCAATACTAATTTTTAGTTATTCATTCTGAGTCCACTAATTATTCTTATTTTTTGGTCTTTAAGAGGTTTTTATTTTTGCAACTGCCAGTCTAAAAACCCTACCACCAACATAACTAAAATAAACAAATATATGCCATATGGTTTTTGTAGTTATGTTCATTTTAAATGTGTCTATGTCTCAGAAACTTGTGATTTTTTAAAATTATCAAGCTATTACAAAAATCACTAGTGACAGTGCTTTCTCTAAAATGTTAGCTTGAACATCAGCTTTTTAATGGTTCCTCGACATTATCACTGTCTATACCGAGCTCATTTATACATCTATTTCACCTTTTAGTTTTCAGTACGTTTCCAAGTTTTACATACATTTTCATACAAGGTGGTTTTATTTGAATTTTCTTAAAAACAGGTAAACTCTGTAAATAAAATGAATCTTAAACATATACAATAAATGTCACATCTGATTTTGTTGCTTAGGGAAAAACCAACTTTTCTTGAGGAAACTTGCTAGTCATTGATGAAAGATACTAGTAGAAATTATAATATTAATAGTGTTTACATTATACATTGATCCTCCAAAACTCAGGTTTGACTCAAAATAACTCGTTTTATTTCATAATTTCTTTCAAATTCATGACAGACTAGGTGATAGGAGGAGGCTGTAAGGTCTAGAAGGCAACAGAGCCTTTTTTAATATGACGGTACCTTTAAAATATTGTCAAGTCACCGACATAAAATGTAGCTATAACAGGTTGTGGTTTTAAAATTCTAGATAAAACAATCAATGAATATTTGAACCCGAAGTTTAAGTTTTTAATTTTAATCATTAAAAAAAAAATCTCCCACTGTTAATCAGAAGTGCCTTGTCCATAGCAGGTGCTCAATAAATGTAGGAGGAACTGGTTCTGCTCACCAATAACCAAACCGAATTTCAGATTGTTAGCTAGCCCCACTGAACTGCCCACTAGATGGCAGTACCACACAGAGAAGAATTTGGAATATGCTTGGTGGAAAAATTCCATTTATGCCAAAACCTGTTTTGTTGTGTTTTTTTTTACAACAAAAAACTTTAAGTGTTTTGAAGTTAAAACCACGTTAACTTTCAATTTCTTGTTGTAATTTGTCAGTTTTTGTTTTGATTTTTAAATAGTTTTGACAATTACAAAATTATAATCCTCCTGGAAAATAGTGTATCTCTTGGGTTCAGGTCACTTGCATGAAATTATTGCATGTGGGCAACACTTTCAGGGAGAGAGAAAGTGTGAGCAAAGCAAACACTGAAGGAACTTTCCTAGTTCGTCATGGTACAACTACTTGTAGTGGGGTTATTCTGTTTTAAAGGCAAGCATACCGGAAATACATGAAGTGCAGAGCGTTATGCTTGCCATCAGTGATAACCGCTATCCGTGACTGAAGGAAGCACAGACAAGTGAGATTGAACAGAACATCGTAATTCACTTCTAGTATCCAATAAATCTTGATAAAAAGACTTTAATCCCAATATGTGGCCCTGTAGTTAAAAGTGTATCATAGCTAAAGTTGAGAGTCTATTTATGGATATAAGAAACTTATTTGTGCCCCATTTTTATCATTCAAATTTAGCGTTCTAAAAACAAGTAAATATGAGAAAAGAATTAGTTTTTTTAATAAGGTAGATGTGATACTTAAATATGTTAATGGTTTAACTAAATTTTTTCTTACGTTTTCCGAAGGTAAACAAACTGAGGCAATTTGTAAATTTACTCAAACTTACTTTTTTTTTTTTTTTCCCCACACTTACTTTTGAATGGGAGATACTAGGGGCTAGTGTTAGAGGTTAATCACCAGCTAATGTTTGAGCCTAGTTGATTTTGCCACCACTGCATATCAGCACAACTTTCTAATCCTTTGTATTAGTTATCTTTTGCCTCATAACAAATTACCCTAAAACTTAGCGAGTAAAACATTAAACATGATTATTTCAAAATATCTGTGGGTTAGGAAATGGGGTGACTTAGTTGGCTGCCTCTGTCTCAGAGTCTTTCATGAGGCTGCAATCAAGGTTTCTGAAGGGGCTGTAGTCATTCCTGTGGCTATTGACAGTCCTTAGGTCCTTACTGGTTAGTGGCCTGAGACATCTGTGTGAACTTCTCCACAGGACCATTTACAGCGTAACAACTTTCCCCACGGACTGGATTTTAAGACATGGCTATACCGATACAAAGTGAGCAAGTGAGATAGATGTCCTGGTTGTTTTGTAGCCCTATCTCAAAAGTGGCATCCCATCACTTTTGCCTTATAAGAGAATCACTAGGTCTAGCCCACACTTAAAAGACAGAGATTACATAAGTCTTTAATGACCAGGAGGCAGAGATCAATGAGGGCCATTTTAGGAGCTTTTTACTATTTATTTATGTTGCTACAATTGTCAAAATCATAAAGTGTGCATTTCTTCTGAAAAAAATATCCTTACAAATATAATCATCAGTAATAGTGATGAAGATGAAAATTATAAATAAATAAATAAATAAATAAATAAATAAATAATGTTGGAAAATTTAACAGTAAAATGCCAAATAATATGGTGGTCATGATTTATGAGTTTACTATTAGTAAAGAAAAAGAAAAAAGTGCATATAAAATTATTTCAGTGAATATTATAGACAGCCCAGCATTTGTTTATCTGCAGAAATATTCATGATTAGGGAAACTTGAAAATAGTTGATTTCGGGTAAGATTAAACACTGAAAATGTATTAATCACTTATGATTATTAAAATCCTTCCAGACTAGCAACATGATCTGATTTATATTTTGCAAAATTTGTCACACCTTAAGGAAACATTTAGTGCCATTTAAGGGATTTTTGAAATTATTATAAATTAAATAATAAATATTTTTACTATTAATATTCAAATAGACATTTTTATAGACAGTACATTTCTTATTTTAGCAGTGTAAGATTTTGTTTAAAAGAGAAGGGTTCTCTTTAACATATCCCAAATAACACTTACTTTTATCATTTATATATCTCCTCAAAGTATTTTTTTAATTACCTTATTAAATTGGAAAAATGAATTTAAATTTTCAGGTCAGTCTCTTCCATAAATTGCATGCATATGTAATACAAGAATGCATGACAATAGATATTTATAATTTAAAACTCAAGGATCTTGTTTTTAAAAGGCAAAATCCATATAAATGATACATGGATATATACTTTCCATCTCGGTACTGGGAAAGTAAACTATAGAAATTTTCTTTTTACCACTCAGAGAAACAGAATATGTAACTTAAATTATAAAAAATATGATATTTTTTGTCTCTATAATATCAAAATTTCTCATCTCAAAGTATAATGTAATATATTTGCACATCATTTATATTGTTAAAATGAAAATAAGTTAATGATGGAAACACTGGTAATTTTGAAAAAACTAAAATTTATTAAATATTTGTAATGCTCCCAGCACATGAATACTTATTTCACTTACTTTCTTTGTGAAGTCATTGGGAAGATTAAATGAGATCATTAATGATCATCCCACCTCAGTTTTACAAATAGGGAAACTGATATTCAGAGTCATGAAGTGGTTTTATCTGATGTCACTAGTTAGGATTAAAAGTTCAAGTCCTATGCAGAAAACTTGAGCTCTTTCATGGGTTTTGTGAATGTGTCAAATACTCTTAATAAACATCATTAATGCTTTATAAATTTGAATTACGATATTAGCTATTATCAGTGAAAAAGTTATGTGCAGAATAAAATGATCTAAATAGAGTTTGGATGCATAAAAACTCAGCTTCTTCCTCAAATTTTGTCAAAATTTGATTTGTAACTTCAAGGAAATCTTCAGACTTTCTTTGAAAGCTAGACATATAACAAAGAGAACAATAGAATAAGGAACTGCTTTGGCCTATAGAAATTTTAAAAATAAAAATCAGGGTAGTGTAAGGAGCCCTTCTGTATCTACCCAACTTCAGCAGCTATCAATATTATACCATTCTTGTTTCATTTATAGCAGCCTCCATCCACTTGATTTTTATTATAGCTTTTCATTTTTAGGATTTTTTATTTATTTGAGAGAAAGAGCATGAGCAGGGGTAGGGGCAGAAGGAGAGAGACAGTGTGGAGACAAGAGTGGGGCTCCAGGTGGGTCTCCAGGTGGGGCTTGAGGCAGGGCTTCATCCCATGACCCATGAGATCATGACCTGAGCCAAAGTCAGACGCTTAACCTACTGAGCCACCCAGGTGCCCCTTATTTTTATAGTTTTTTACGTGATATGTATATCCAATACCATGTGACACACAAATCTATTGAGACCTAGAACTTTTCCATCCCCTGGACGTTTTCTTCATCTCCTTTCCCAGTCTGTTCAATTCCCCCTGCTTTCTAATTATTTCTCCCCCTAGAATATCTTTACTCTTTCTAGCACTTCTTATAAATGGAATTACAGAGAATGTACTCTTTTGTATCTGGTTTCTTTCTCCTGGTATAATGTCTATAAATTTTATCAGTATCTTTTTTTTCCTCTCTGTTTTTTTATCCATTTATCCATTTTATCCATTTAGCCATTTTATCCAGCTTTATGGACACATAATTGACATACAGCATTGTGTAATCTTAAGGTGTATGATCCAATGATTTGATATACTTATATATTACAAAATGATTACGGCAATAAGGTCAGTTAACCCCCATCCATCACCTCATATAGTTACCTTTTTTGTGAGTGATGAGAAGTTTTAATATCTACTCTTTCAGCAATTTATCTACTCTTAATTTTCTTAAATGGAACCTTTTGCTGAGCAGATGTTTTAACACTGATGAAGTCTAATTTATGATTTTTCTCTTTTATGACTGCTGCTTTCCTTAAGAAATAATTGCCTAGTCCAGATTTAAAGATATTCTCTTATGTTTCTTTCTAGCTTTACAGCTTTTACATTTAGGTCTGACCCATCACAAGTTAATTTTTTTTTTTTTTTTTGCAAACTGTGAGGTAAGGGACTTTCCTTTTCCCATTTTTAATTACTTTGATGTTTTGTTAAAAATTAATCATATCAGTATGTTCATAGTTTTGGACTCTGCATTCTGTTCCATATGTCTTGTCTGCCTTTTTGCCAGTAGTACATTTTTCTTTTTTACATAGCCTCCTAGCAAACATTAAAATCGGGTAGTATAATTTTATAATTTATAATAATTTTTTAAAAAATTGTTTTGGTTATACTTGGCTATTTCTATTTTTATATCAATTATAGAACTTCTTTAATTTCTTTAAAATGCTTCTTGAGGAGTCCCTGGGTGGCTCAGTCAAGCATCTGACTCTTGATTTCAGCTCAGATCATGATTTCAGGGTTGTGAGATGGAGCCCCATGTTGTGAGATAGAGCCCCACGATGTGATATACTGTTTATGTTCTTTTCAATCTTTTTTATCTTCTCTGAGAATTATTTTGAATAGTTGCTATGACTATGTCTTTAAGTTCGCTGCTCTTTCCTTCCAGTATGGAGCCTGGTTAAGGATTCTCTCCCTCCCTCTCTACTCTCTCCCCCTCAAAAAAAAAAAAAAAAAAAAAAAAAAAAGAAAGAAAAATGAAAAATGCTTCTTGGAATTTACTATATTAATATGTAAGGTATATATACAGCTAATTTTGAATCTTTCATTTACGTAACCTTTTAAAGCTTATTTCTGACATCAGTGAGCTTAAGTATGTTCAAATCATAATTTATTAGGTGCTGTCACGTCTATTAAAGACAGTGATACAAACAAGGCATATTATGTGAATTTATTGTTAATATCTGAATATTTCAAATTTCATAATAGTTTTAAGGATAATTGAAATGAACATATCCTTCAGTCAAAGAGAAACTGCATATTATTCAACACATTTTGGAACTTGCTTTCATCAAACTTATATATAATTTACAATGAGGATGGAAAAGCAGCCATTATATATATATATAAATCTGCTTGAACACCATCAAGTCTTGAGTGTTTTCTTTACAATATTTACTAATTTATAATCAATAGCTTGTAAAGAACTAAGTCCCTTTGATATCTGTTGAAACATTATCCAAACTGATATTCAAATGATATATCTTTAAAATGGTTATTTCTTATACCTACAGAAATTATGCTTCTATTTTACATGAAAGATGATGCTGAAATTCATGTGCATATAATAGAAGCTGCTAGGATGATAGAAATATGGACAAACTTATCTTTAAACACAATTATAAGTTTTAATAATTTTGAGCATATGAAACATCAAAATATATATAAAATATTAGAAATACATCTCTCTTTCTAAGAACATCAGAAAAAAATCTCCTTCCGGGAGAATACAGGCATTCCATTCTTGGGAGAGAGTCTATGAAATTGTTTTATCCCCATCAACCAGGTGCTCAAGTTCAGGAGTTGAATGAGAAATCTTGCCTTCATCTGTCTCTGCTTTGTTCCTTGCTTTCTTCATTAGCTGCTTCTCCTTACTTCCTAAACTCTTAATGTTAAGAGGGTCCCATAGTTTAGTCCCTGGATTCTCATTGTGTTTTCACCCATTCCCCTGATTTTAAATGCTGTCTTTATGCTGATAACTCCCTGTTTCAATTTACTTACTTCATTTTATTTTATGTTACTGTATCTTACTGGTTGTTCTAAGTGTACAATATTCACTGCAGCTTATCACAGTTTACTTTTAAGTAGTATACTACCTCACATATGGTTTAAGAAACAACCGTACCCTTCCATTTATCCTTTCCTGTCCTTTGTATTAGTGTTGCCAGCCGTTTTACGCTTCATTTGTTAAAAAATACACAACTGATTCTTGTTTTTACCTTACACTATACATTATTTTTACAGAGATTTAAACATATGAGAAAAAGTCTTTTACAGGTACCCATATATTTGACATTTCTAGCAGTCTTCTTTCCTTTGTATGAATCCAAATTTCCATGTGGCATTATATTCCATCTGATATTATATATCTAAATAACTTCTTTAACATCTCTCTTTAATACAGTCTACTGTAGTGAGTTTTCTCAACTTTTGTCTAGAAGTATTTAATATTAATTTTTGCTTTTTGCTGAATATAGATTTCTAACTTGGTAGTGTTTTCCTTTTTTTTTTTTTTTTAAGATTTTATTTATTTATTTGACAGAGAGAGACAGCCAGCGAGAGAGGGAACACAAGCAGGGGAGTGGGAGAGGAAGAAGCAAGCTCATAGCGGAGAAGCCTGATGTGGGGCTCGATCCCAGAATGCTGGGATCACGCCCTGAGCCGAAAGCAGATGCTTAACGACTGCGCCACCCAGGCGCCCCAGGTAGTGTTTTCCTTTTAATTATTTTATCATTTATTCATCCTTTTATTCTTTGATTCAGTAAAAATTTTCTTGAATACTGATACTGAACCAGCATTAGGAATAGAGAGATATGTATCCTTTCAATTATTTAAAGATGTGACTTTTTTTTCTTTTTTCTGGCAAGGAGACTGTAATTTTTATCTTTGTTCTCTAATGTGTCTATTCTGTGGCAGCTTCACAGATGTCTGTATCATTGGTTCTCAGTGATTTGATTATGACATGCCTTAGAGTTGTTTTCATTACGTGTATTCTGCTTGGATTTTGTCATGCCTTTTGAAACTGCAGGTTTAAATTTTTCTTCAAATTAGAAAAGTGTTGGTCTTCATTTCATTAAATATTTTTCTGTTCTCTTGTTCTAGAAGTTCAGTTATAGGTATTAATTACATTATACTTGATACTGGCCCACAGGTCTCTGATATACTGTTTATGTTCTAGTCAATTTTTTTTATCCTCTCTGAGAATTATTTTGAATAGTTGCTATGACTATGTCTTTGAGTTCACTGCTCTTTCCTTCTGCAATGTCTAATCTGCTATTAACTACATTCAGTGTATTTTTTCACAGGAGTTCTTTTTCATCTCCATAAGTTTCATTGGGACTTTTTAAATATCTTTCTTTTATCTTCATGTTCATAATTTATTCAGTCTTCTTGAGCAGATGGAACATATTTATAATTGTTATTGTAAGGTCATTTTCTCCTAATTCTGTCTTCTTTGTCATTTTCTGGTTTTGTTTTGATTGGTTGAGTTTTTTCCTCTGTGATGTTTCTGTGCATGAATGATAATTTTTAATTACATGCTAAACATTATAAATGTGGGATGTTGGGTATTGGGTTTTATTTATTTCTTTAAGTGATTTTAGATTTTTTTTTTTTTCTGGAAGGCAGTTAAGTTACTTGAGATCAATTCGACCCTATTATAACTTGTCTCTTAGCTTCATTAAGATGAACCTTAAACACGCTTAGCTGGAGGCAAACGTACCCAAGCTATTAAGATGGTACCCTTCAGAGAACCCTTCTTCATTCCCCATGTATTGGAAGATCTTTCTATTCTCTTTTCTTTCTTTCTTTCTTTCTTTCTTTCTTTCTTTCTTTCTTTCTTTCTTCTTTCTCTTTCTTTCTTCTTTCTTTCTTTCTTTCTTTCTTGATTTGATTTTTTAAGCAATCTCCATACCCAACCTTAAATTCATAACCCCAAGATCAAGAGTTGCATGCTCCACTGATTGAGCCAGCCAGGTGCCCCAAGATCTTTCTATTCTGATTGGTGGCAAAATAAGTTATTCTCCACCCTATTGAACTCCTAGAATTATTCAGCTTATTTTCCAGTGGTTCTTTTCCCACCCTTGGGTAGTTTTCTCTTATGTATATGCAAATTAGCAATCTGCCAAAGTCTTGATTGGACTCCTCTGCAGATTTTTGGAACTCTTGCTGTCTCTGTGACTCCCTCTCCTGTCACACAAATCCTTTTCATTCACACCTCTGATCTGTCCTTCTTCTGATCTTGAAACCACTGGGCCACATTTAGATTCTCCTTTCCCAGAAACTGCATCCAAGAAATAAACTTAGGCTTCCTATTCCTTTGGATAGTTTTCTGTGTGAGAAACAATAGGATTCTTAAGATAATTCTCAATTTGGCTAGATATAATATTCAAAAGAAGACCATACATTATTCAAGAGTTATTAGCTATAGGCCATAGAAGGTAGACAAAAAAGAATACAGGTTAAAATTATTTTTGTAAAAATTTTGCATGTGGAATGATGGTAACAATCTCTTGATAGGAGTTTGGAATACACAAATGTGTGTACTGTCAAAACTCAGCAAATCTGCAACTCAGATTTCTGTGTTTATTGTTTTATAAATTTTACATAAAGTGAAAAACACTATAAACAATATTAAATTACATTTAATGATATGCATACTGAAACATTTAGTGACTAGTTACAGATATCTGTAACTTAATTTGCATCAAAAAATAAGATTAACTGATGAATGGATAGACAGATGAAAAGGCATGTGATAAAACAAGTGTAGTAAAATGTTAATGACAGAACATAGGGGATGAATTTAAGGATGTTCCCTCTAAAATTCTTTTCACTTTCTTGTGTGTTGGAAATTTTTTCATAAGGAAATGTTAAATAAACTGATTGAATATGTACCTATTTCTTGCACAGAAAAATATGGCAAAACAGGGTAAGAGATAAAATACCGGGAACCAAGAAGGAAGGAACCAGACAAACAAAGAGTTCCTGACATGTTTCTTTTATTTTAAAATATTTCACAGATCTATGAAGTGAAAATTAGCCAAGACTCAGGGGAAAATTTGTGGGTGTTTGCGGGTGTTTGCAGGAACTTATGAATACCACTGAACATCTGCAAAAATATTTTCTATTCACTATATACCATTCACAGATACGTTTTCAATGGGTAAGACAGTTTGCAAAAACTGGTATGAACCAAGTTGTATGAAGGGAAATTCTTGGCATAATAGTGCTTTAGTCTCTTCTGAATACAGTATGGTTAAATGATTCTACTAACTGTATTTCAAAATGTGTTGGTACGGTGTAATGCATACTTTTCCTTCTGGGATTATGCAATATAAAGAGATGGCTAAAAGAAATGAGTCATGCTTTGTCAGAAATAAATCTTTTTATATTTATTATTTTTATTTGAATATCCCAGAAAATTTTAGATATAGTAAGTTTTATTTGTACAGAATTTTCTCTATTTAGAGATGGTAGTGGTTAACAGTTCTGAAAAAAAATTTACCTAATTGTGAGTTCTGGCTATATACTTACTAGCTAGCAATCTTCCTATACCTTCAGTTTTCTTACCTATAAAATATATATAGTGATAGTAGTAAACTCCTAGCTTGTTCTGAGAATTAAGCATTTATTACAGAGACTGAGACAGAGTGAGTGCTCAAGAAGTGTTAGCTAGCATTATGAAACCTAGGCTTACAGCTGGAAAATCTTGATCAGATAAACTCTTCACATATTCAGAGATCATTGGGACCTGAAACAGACTCAGAATTCTAGTTCTGCTACCTATTCTAACCATGGAAAGTATTGTGTTAAAACAAGACCCACAAGATCCTGAAGAATGAATAAATAAAAGCTAATTCAGTGTCAAGTTGCTTAAAGGGGTCCCAAAGGAGTTCTAGAATACAACTTCTTAAAATAATTCTAGGACCCCCTCCATGACATTGTTGGCTAACTACATTGGGATGGGGTTTGAATTTCAGTATGTTTTTTACTACCTCTAGGTTTCCTTGGTCTGACGCAATCTAGGAAAGAATTATGTGGAGAACAATGAAATAATGTTCCAAAAGAACAAATAACTAATGAGAAATAATGAGTGAATAAAAATTATTAGTTTATTTCAACTTGAGTGTTATGGTGATTACAATATTTTCCCAATCTATATACTGCACTTCATGTTCTTAAAAATATATGAACCTTATAAGACTTTGATTCCTTATAGTAAAACAAAAATGTTATTTAAACACAAGTACATCCCACCGGTTGAGATTTATTAATTATGAGTATAGTTTCTGAAGCAAAATTCTTGCTCTCATGAAAAGTTCTCTTAATATTACTCTCTTCTCTGATGGGTGCTGTGTGCATAAAATACCATTGCAGTACTACATTGATTAGCAAGAACCAATCCGTACCCATCTCATAAACATAGTCGGCTGTCTTTGAGATTTCTTTGGAAAAAGTTAATCAAAAGAAGATTGGAAATAATAAAATATTGACTCATGGAATCATTGAAATTAAGTCCGGTGTTGGCCTAACACCATCTTTGACTTATCTGGGTCACAGATGCCTGGGTAGAGTCATCGTGCACTACCTCTTTTGGACTGGAAATTAAGACTCAATTTGTGTGGACACACATTTTGAAGAGTTTTGACACAGAAATCTAATAGAATGTATGTTTGGTGAGTGCTTTACTCATTTGTTAGTTACATTTACACTGTAACTCTGACCCTCCCCCCCCAAATTGGGTCTGGCTTATCATTTTTGGATACTGAAGAAATATCTGTTTCAGTTATAAGAAACATTTTTTTTTTTTAAACTCAGCAGGGATTTCCATTTAAGAATGTAAGTGCAATAGGAAAGAAAATGTCATCATGAGTTTTTGAGTACATTACTAATCATCTAATTGAATTTTAATGGGGAGAGGAAAAAGCCTTGGGGTTATAATGAAAACATATTTTTTCACTCATTTATATTTATCATTCAAATGAAGTCTAGTAATAATATGTAGCAAAAAGATTGAGTCATTCTAAGCTTCTGCAGAGATTAGAGAAGCTACTATCCCTTTATGTCCATCACAATCCCAAGCAACCTCTGTTCAAATGTATCTATTAAATAACTATCAAAATAATATGAAAATTTAGGCACACTACATCTTGCAAACACTAATTTTGATGTTATTTTGCACAATAAAAGAAACTTTGATCTCTTTTACTTATCATGGAAAAATTCTGAAATAAAACTACTTAGAACACAGCAGTTTATATCTTATGCACTCTTCCTAAGGCTAATAAAATAACAATATAATTCCTAACAATACACTGAGTTTACAGAAAAACAGGTAATTTTTTGCTCCTATTATAAGCAAATATGATATTTTTAAATGACATTTATTAAAAATATCTCAAAGACAGTTACCTGTTGTAGGTTGTATTACAATTTACTGTATATGCTATGATACTCCTGGCAGGAGGAACCTTTTCCCCACCACACTGAGGTAAGACTCAGCCACTGACGCTTTGGCCAAAAATGGTGGATGGAGGTGATGTGTGTCTTCTGAGTAGAAGCTTTTAGAGCCAACATGTAATTCATCATGACTCTTTTCCCCTATGACATGAGGACTGGCTGTTTCAGAAGAAGCTGGTCTGGGTGTTAGGGTCTCTGAGTTAGGATAAAGAAAAGAGAGCAATGTCTACCCAGTGATGTGAGCAAAAGAGAAACTTCTCACATTTTTGTAAGTGATTGAGATTTTGAGCTTTATAATTTAGTATATATAACTAATATACAAAATATGTTCAGCTATACTATAACATCTATATGATTTTATAATATAGTGATAGTTTTAAAATGATGAAATTACAGAGGTTAGAAAATTGTATCAGTGAGGCCAAAGTCATGGAAAGTAAATTTAACAGACCAGTTGATTTTATGTAAGCATGACAAAATCTCTACTGTAGGACAATATACTTGTCTTTTATGTCTAGACAGTCATAGAACAAATTTGATGAACTAGTCACAAGATGACAAAATGAGAATATATACTTATCTCTCTGAATATTTTAAATCTACAACATAAATAAAAACAAATACTTTGATATTGGTGGGCTAATCTAAGAAAAAGCTAGATGTAAATTATCAGAGGAATGATACTATATTGCTAAAATAAATTTAAAAATTAAGTGTAAATTCCATTTGAAAATAAAAAAAATTTTATAGCTTTGGAAATATGTAAGTATAAAATTAACTAAGAAATATCTAAATATCTGCAACCATTTTCTCCTCATATGTTTTTAAAAATTACATTAATACAATAAATGTTATTTTTAGTCTTAGCTATATATAATGGAAAATAATATCTACCATGTTTACAAATTTCAAAGTCTTGGTGTATATTCTACCATTAAAAGTTTAACCCTTATTATTATAAATAAAATATTGAACATTGTAGATTATATTATTAGCTAAAGATTTGAAGAGAACTATTTTTGAGAATTTGGTGAAAAACCTTAGCCATATCTGAATTCCCTTATTGTACATAATTATAATGTTTGATATGTACTAAGTTTGAAGGTAAGGTAGAAGATGTGGTGGTGGATGATGGTATATGGGTAATAGATTGAAATATTTTAAAGCCTATATATCACATTCATAAGCTATGCTTATTAAAGTAGACCCGAAGGTCATTCAGAGAAAATTAGATAGAATGAAAAGCACTGGAAACTTAGGGTTATGATACAATAGCTGGTAGATTTGTTATACAAGTCGGTATTCTCAGCGAATAATATTTAAAAAGCTAATTTGTTTGAACCCAGTGACTGTGAAAATATAAAAGGTCAAAACTTGCGAGATATAGCTAATGTAGTTAATACGCAAAAATGTATACCTTTAAATTGACATATTAAAATGAGTTCAGGTTTGAAAGTCAGAAAATTGAGTATGTGTATATACACATGCATGCACAGATACATATGACCTGTTTGAAGTTTTATTACATATCATTCATCTGTGTGCCTATTTGAAGTTATTGGAAAACTACCAAGATAGGGTTTGAAGTGCTATGATCTTCAATAAAAAGTGAGCCCTACCTTCAAGAATTTGCTGATATGTGAGATTGTAAAGCTTAACAAAAAGCTGCAGCGGAATGATTGATAATCTAAGTGGAACTTCTTGTTGGCTCATTGGACTTGGGGAACAAAATTGAAATTTGGGCACCACGGAAGAGAAAGAAACGTGTTGATACTCCCCCCTCCCCCCGCCTTAAGAGGCTACACCCTAGGAGTAGGAGTGAAATAGAAATAGAAAAGAATTAACAAAATCTGAAGCCCGCATCTGAATTAGCTCAATTTCTACATGGATGAAGGTTATATTTCCTTAGTCTAACTGACATCCAGATACAAAATGAGTCATTTTTTAGAGAAAATGTCATTACACTGAGCTTTAAATTATCTGTATTTTTTTTTTTGTATACAATGTCAACAAACAAATAATTACTATGTATGCCAGGAGATTAAAAAAAAAACACTCAAACTCCAAATAAAACACAGTTGAAATAGATTCATAGAAGGTTATGAAATAAATTGTGCTAATCCTAAGTAAAAGAAGCTACAATTGTGTCAGAAATAAAGGGGACAATACTACCAATTATACAGCTATTAAAAAGACTAGAAGCAGAGGAAATAGATCTCAATTTATTTTAGGTGGCCAACATAACCTTGGTACAAAAATTTGACAAGGATAGTACATAGAAATTAGCTTGTAGATGAATCTCTCTCATAAACCAAAAGTTCTAAATAAATCATAAATGGAAATCCAGCAATATGTGAAATGTTAATATGTAACAAGTGAATTACAGAATAAGTTAGTTTAACTTATGAAATCAATATCAATTACCAAATTAACAGAATATATAGAATATTATATAACTATTTCAACAGATGCAGAGAAGCATTGGACAAATTCAATGCCATTCATCACTTATTTTAAAAAATAGCTTAAACTGGACATAGAACAAAACTTTATTAATCTGTTGATGAATATAAATAAAGTCCCATAAAAATTTCTTTCTTACAGTAAAATAGTTTAAATATTTCCCTCGATATAGTAGAGAGATAAGATGTCAAGTTTTACCACATCTCTTTGACATCTTACTGTGGTTTCTAGTTGGTACAATAAGAAAATAAAGGTAGAAGAATTTGAAGAAATAAAACCTATTAACAAAAAACAAGATTGTATATTTATAAAATATATAGAAATCTATAGATAATCTATTAGAATTAGTAAGTGCATGCTGCAAAATCATTAGATATAAATCCAATATGCAAAAACATCAAAATTTTTATATGTAAACAAGTGTAAAATTTAAAATCAATACCATCTTTAGTAGCATCACAAAAATAAAATATGAATAAGGCTTGATAATTTTCACATAAAAGTAAGTCTGCTAAAGTTGTGTAAGACTGGTGTTATTCATTTCTTGACTTTTATAATTCACTGTGAAGCTACATGGACCTGTTGAATGCTTTGTGAGGTAGTAAATAGTTTCATTATCAATGGATGTTAGATTATTCAGATTTATTTTTCTAATGTCAGTGTTCTAGGGATTTTTAATTTTATATAAATGTTCTATGGCAGCTGCAGAATCTTTCTGCAAATGATGGGAACCACTATTTGTAAATCAATTCAGTTTCTGAGGGTGTTGCTAAATTCTGTAATCCACTACGGCGTGTGCTGTTGCTTCCTATGTCCTGTCTTGCATTAATGCAGGGCAGTTTCAGGGGCTTCCAGCTGGCCCTTCCTGCCATAATGTCTCTTAATCCATAGGTCAGGGAACAATCTAATGCCTTTCATTGGTAAGTATGTACAACACAATTATGTACTTTGTGGACTATAGAAATGATTCTAGGACAGGTCCATGGACTAACTGGACTCACTGTGAAATAGACTTGAATCATGACTCGCCTCCAAAAGTCTCCATTGTAATTAGTGTACCATGTAGGTGTAACTCTAGTAACAGTATCAGTTTGGACTCTATATCAATTTTATATTCTCCTTTACCTGAGTCAAATAGCTTTACTGCCATTTGGGAAAGGATTGTGGCATTTTAGTCTTCTTTCTCAAAGGAAGCTGGCATCTCTCTCGTTTGACGGATTTAGTCTTGGAATGGCTCCAGATCTAGAGACTGGATGAGAGATTTCACTTTTACTTCATTGCAGCTCATCTCAACTTTCACTCCTCAGATCTTGATCTCTGTCTGTTGTCTTTTACGCAAGGGTAACATCCTTTTTGTTAGCTGCCTATCTCTCATCATCAATCTAACCTATTTTCCATGGCCACAGATTCCTGTGGCTCTAGGCACTCTGGTTGTAACTTCATCTTTGCTTCCCAGTGTTTTCATTAGTCTAACCTTCTTCTGACAGTTACATACTATTACCTGATGTCTACTATTCCTGAATGTTAAAATCCGCATTAACACTATGAGTCCAGTTTGATGAAAATACTCCCTAGTGTCAATTCTAGTTTAGAAATGACAGCAACCACTTAGACCAAAAATCCCAATGCCCTTCTTTCTCATTTTTTAAAAGATTTATTTATTTTGAAAGAGAGAGAGAGTGTGGGGGAAGCAGAAGGGAAGCAGACTCCTAGACTCCCCGTTGAGTGGGGATCCCGACATGGGGCTTGATCTCCCTGCTGGGAGACCATGACCTGAGCCAAAACCAAGAGTTGGACACTTAACTAAGTCACCCAGGCAGCCCCCAATGCCTTCCAATGAAATGAATTCGTTATAGCTATAGCAAAGTGAGCATCTTTGGATGTCACTTACTCCCAAGAGGCATAGTCATCAAAGTGTTTATATCGTATGTAATAGATTTATTTTAACATCCCTGTTTACTTGAGCTCAATCCTTTGCCAAAGGCAAATTATCTCGTCTGATTTTCTGTAGACCATTATCATGTCCAAGTTTCTAGGATTATCCCAGCAGTATATGAGGATTGAATCATGGGGAAAACTTTTTTTTTTTTTTTTTAAGATTTTACTTTTAAGTAGTTTCTACACCCAGTGTGGGGCTTGAACTCATAACCTTGAGGTCAAGAGACACATGTTCTACCAACTAGCCAGCCAGGTGCCCTGGCGGACACCCTTTTCTATCCACCTTATATTTCATCTTCTTTAGTGCAACATCCACAAACTCATTTCTAGTCATATATTTTTTTCAGCTCTACAAGTAAATATTATTGAGTTCCTATAATTCTATAGTGAGAAAATGATATATTCCCGGGATAGGGACTATATTTCCCCTTTTGTCTGTGCTGACATTACCCTTAATTACTCTGGAGGCAATGAGGTCTGAATCTTAAGGAGAAAGTCACCTTGTAAAGTGTTCGGCTTAGATGATCATTGAATGGTCTCTGGGCAAGATCAGGCCGTTGTCCTCTAGCAAGGGAGGAGAGATTGCCTCTGATAGAATAGAAGGAGTAAATATAGGGGCTCAGAGCTCTTTCGTGTCCACATATACATATGCATTTTTTTGGGTCTCAGGATTCTACCTCTTTCTTCTTAGGGCCCTGATTTTAGCATAGAAGACTATTTAAGGTTGTACATTCAGTTTCCTTTGTACTTTTGTCACCCTTAAGATTAAATCCGCTGCCAGATTTTTAGCGTCTGGATTTAGCATCCATTTTCTGAGTTGGTAGTTGTCTAACTTCAGTGGGAGGTCATTCTCCTTCAAAGCTTCTGGCAGTTAGCAAAGCCGGCCAACTCCATAAAAGCTTTATAATAAATGTGTGTCCATACTTTCAAATACTAAAATTTATTGTGTGAATCAGTGCTTTTACTTTAAGCTATACTTCATCCCAATCTACCACAAGGTAAAATTAGTGTTAATAATTGTAGTATTTCAACATGGCAGGAGTTATCACCATCCCACTTACTAGTTTGGGTTCTTTGTTGCTTTCTGCCCATTGAATAATTTATTTGTAGAATTCCATTATAAGCAACTGTTTTCTATGTCTCCTTCATTACTCAAAGCAGAACCTAAAAAAATAATTTGGATGCATGTAGTAGATCTGGAAAGTTATCCTAGAAAGCAGAAGCAAGAGGGCCAGGAGATTAAGAAAAGGAAAAAGGAAAAGATAATATAAGAGTTTATTATCAATTCTGTCCTGGTGGCAAGAGACCTCAATTCTACTGGGGTTTCCTGATAACTGTCCAGAATATCTCCCAGAAACTCACTAAATTGCCGAAGACATGACAATTTAGCCAGTGGCTTCAACATCCCATTGGTTGAGGCATTCCCCTGGGAACACTGATTTGCCCCATATGTGGACTGTGCTATCCATGATGATATATTCATAGGTAATGTGACTATCAATTCATGTAGATTTCCTTAATCCCAAAACTGGTATTAAAATTTAAGTATGGTATAATATTAAAAATTAAATCACTGATAGTTCATTTGAAAGATAAACTGAGTTTTCATTTGTTAAATTTAAATAAAATTAGTTGTTTGATCTGTAAACATACTAAATATTCAGTTTTAGAACAATACTTAACATCAGTGGGACAACAGCTAGCTATCTTATAATTACTTTACCAGATTATTTCTGCCCTATCAGTATGTGGCAGGACTGGATTTTCTGTTCTCAGTCTTCTTTGGTCTTTCTGGTTTTTTGAATGAACAAGGACTTTTTTTTTTTTTTTTAAGATTTTATTTATTTATTTGAAAGAGAGAGCATGAGCTGTAGGGAGGGGCAGGGCTGAGCAGGGAACCTGATGCAGGGCTCAATCCCAGGATCCTGAGATCATGACCTGAGCCTAAGGCAGACATTTAACCAACTGAGCCACCAGGTCCCCCTGAACAAGGACTTTAATATAATAGAAGTATATGTCCTTTGCTCTCCCTTGTGAGACCTAAATATTGTGTTCTTTAACCCATTGTAATTTTCCACCACTGCCTTCCTAGAATGAAGCCTATTTCAAGTCTGTCTGGACTTGAACTCTGCACAAGAAGGATACAGACTAAAGGGAGAAGATATTTCTATATATCAACTTGAGGCTTCCATTTGTGTATGAATGACAACCCAGTGTATACAGAAAAGAAAAGCTTGGACCATCTTCTGGCTCTGTGTGTGATTGTGATGTGCTCGTGTTAAGATTGCTATACCTGTGTATCTTTTTAGAATTTATATCACATAATGTATTTGAACATTATCTTTCAGGATTTGACATCAGTATGATTGTCTGGCAATGCCTAAATCAGCATTCACTGTAGAAACAAGCTAGATACCCTGCATCATATCACCAAACTGTCACTGGAATGATTTCTAAGACTAGGAATTAGTCCAAGATAAACAGATATGGTATAGGAATAACCTCTCATAAGGAGAAAAATACCATGGAGATGGATGTGCTAAACAGACTAGAGGTCTTGAAGTGGTTGGATAATGGGCCTATGAGCTAAAGTTAAAAATGCATATTTTAATCAGAGCGTTTGGACTATGCTTTACTGTTTGAATTTATAGGATGAGCCCCACAGTAAATATCTAGCTCAATTTATCCAGGGACTCTTGTCTATGAAGAAAAGTTTTTCTGCACTGAATAATCTGGAATTTTAACATGAAGTTGGATTGCTTCAATTTTTGGAAAGTCTATGAGGAATATTGCAAATCGATGGGACGATCTTTGCCAACATGAAAATCAAATGTACCATCACAGGTTGTGATGATTTAATTGGGCAAGTAGTCAACCTGTGCTGGGTGTTAGCATACTGTAGGGAAGGAAAACGTGTCCTTTCTTTTCTTCTAGGTTCTTTGCTTGGCCTCATAATTAAATTGACATAAAACAGATTAAGAGGAAAAACAATAAATTTTAATTTTATATATAAAGGAGTTCATAGAAATCTGAGACTCAAAGAAGTGACCAAAGCAGGCAGCTTTTATATCTTTTAGACAAACAATTTGTGAAGAATTAGAAAAATAAGTTTCGGATTTGGGAAGCAGATTAATGAAGAATAATAAGGATTGTTTATATAATCTTTTTGGCCCTGAATTTCCACTCTGGTGATAAGGATGTCTTCTCCCCAACAGGTGCAGGAAGGGTACGCTTCACATAGTGAATTTATTTCCAGCTTTCAGGGGGGTCAGAGGTCCTTCTTGCACTGACTGTTTCTGAAGTAGTTTTATTTCAAATAATATGCCAAAGAGGCATATTTTGGGGTAGCCTGCCCTGAACCCTATCACCCTACCAATACCAAGGACTCAAATCTTATTCAAGCATATGGAACCTGTGAGAGGAAAGAAAAAAATTCAAACAATAAATTAAACACAGAAAAGAATTTTTCTTTTTTTCTTATTTTATTTCTTTTTAGAAAAGAAGTTTTCAAAGATAATTGTCAGGATCTGAAAGGTAATAGATGTTGTTGAAGAGTGTGCTAGATCTAAGGGATTTTGTCCAGAGTTGTTTCACTAATTGAAATCAGTTTTGTCTTTGTTTATGCTGCCCATGGGATGGAATCCGGCAAGCCCAGGAAGTCAATCACAGACTTTCCTCACTAATTAGGGACATAAAGGGGAGGATGCAGCACACTAAGGTAAGACACATTAAAGGAGAAGCTATAGGAAAGAATAAGTTTTGAGTCAGATGTGGATTTTGAGAATGAGAAGTAGATTGAATTACACAACTCATGAACCTTTGGGTTCACTTCTATAGAGAACAGTAAGAGCCAGTGATATAAAGGGAACATATTAAAGAACTTTTAATCAATGAAATTTTATCTTGGTATCCGGATCCATTAACATTTCAACATTATGTTGATATATAAGAAATTTGAAAAAAATTAAATGTAGGCTAGACGACTTTATTAGTCAAGATCCTGACGGGAAACAAAAGGCATATTTAGCCTCATTTAAGGAAGTTTGGGAAGGGCTAAGGGAACCAGTAAGGGATGCTGAGATACCAAGGAGGTAGCGATAGTGGAAAGGCATTATTACAACTAAGACTAAAGTAGTAATACAAGAACACAGGCTTACCGGAGCTATTGAAGGGAACGTGATGACATCTCTGACCTCCTGTTCTCTTATCGTCTGCCAAAACTTTCATTGGCTGAACCCAACTTAAAGTCCGAAGGCAGTGAAATTGGGGAGAGGTATTCTTTGAGTTCACACCTCCTTGTCATCTCAAGTCACAGAGCAGTAATTCCCCCAACCCTTAAAAAAAAGGGGTGGGGAATGAATGGGAGGAGAAAATGAAAAACAAGCATTATAGTGAGATGGGACAAAAGGGATCACGGTTGGTGAAAATGCTGGTCCAAGTACTAGGGTCCTCAAATACTTTCCTACTTCCTAATGTTAACAGTCCCAGTGGGGTCTATAGAAGAAGTGTTACCAGATTAGGCTGACTAGAAAATAATCTTTCTTTCTAGGTTTGACCTGTTGGAGAGAAGGAATGCCTCAGGGCATTATTTTGAGCCCCACTTTCTTCTAGATTCCAATGGAGAGAGTGGTTGGGGAATCTGATGTATTTTTAAATCTTGGAATATAGAAAATAGTCTAGAGAACGTTGGGGAAAAAATAAATTAAAAATATCTCCTATGTTAACAATTTGCCTCAAAGAAATAAGGTTGAAATCTTTGGTTGACAAGTGTTCTTTTGTACTGCTCTGATGTTTCTGTAGGATGTACTGTTTCTTAACAGCAGGAAAAATCAAATTTAGAAATTTCTACCACCATTCTCTTTGGTCTACCAAATATAGAAAACTAAAGATCTTTTCGAGGTTTAGTATGTATTAAAGGTGTTCCATAAATAAAATGTCTCACAATTTTGTTTTTGAGATGTCACTAGAATCTTAGTCTGGCTTTGTCAGGGGATCCTTAGTAGGTCCACTGGGACTGTTGATACTGGAGTTGGGAGAGAAGCAGGCCTGAAATCATTATTAACACTAGGGAAACAAGTTCCTAAAATATTCTGTATCTCGATCTGGGTTTTGCTTCAAGGGTGTGTGTGTGCGTGTGTGTGTGTGTGTGTGTGTGTGTGTGTAGGTATAATAAAAAATAAATAAAATATTTGGTCTTTTTGCCCTATTCCCAGCACAAAAATCCTAAAATGCCTGGGATCATCTCAGTGATGAGTGTCTTTTGTATGCTACTGAGATGAATGGTAGCTTCAGGCTGGGGCTGATACCAAAAAGACCACACCTTAATTAGTGGATTAGCACTTTCAGCCTCACCCTCTGACCTGGGTTAACAAACTACGGACAATGATTTAATCAGTCCTGGCCATATAATGTAACCTCCAGAAAAGCACTAAAGGTTAGGGGTCAGGGAGTTTCTGATCTGGTGAACATATCAAGGGTGATATGCTCTGAGAGGACATAAAATTTCTGTACTGCTCCTTTCCTTCTCATGCCTTGCCCTATACATCTTTTCCATTTGGCTATTCTTGTGTTGTATCCTTTGTAGTTAATGAGTACGTGTAAGCAAAGTGTTTTTCTGATTCAGTGAGTCAGTCTAGTGAATTATGGAACTTGAGAAAGAGTTTGTGGGGACTCCTGACTTATAGCTAGTTGCTCAGAAGTACAGGTGTCTTTCCATTCTTCCTTACCACTTTGGACTGGTACCTGAGGTGGGGGCAGCCTTACAGGGCTGATCCTTTAACCTGTGCTAATTCTGTGCTAATTCTGGGAGTTTATGTCGGAATTGAATTGAATTGTTGGACACCCAGTTGGTGTCAGAGAATCACACAGTTTGATGTTAGATGTGCCGTCAGAAGAAAAGACATCAGCATATATATATAAACAATTTTTGAGATGTACACTTAAAATCAATGCAGTTCACATATTTAATGTGTGTATATTGTACTTCAAATAATTTTTTTTTTAAAGCTTGGATCCCAGCTGGTGATTACCCTTGCAGTAGTTTTTGCAAATTTGTATGAACTTCTAAATTACACCAAGAGGAATCTTAGGATCCATATAATTTTACTAGAACTCTGGGAAATAGAGACTTATGGCCTTTACTATAAGAATTTATCTGACAAATAAGCCGTAGACCCTTTTTAAAAAAATGGGTTTTATCTTGAAGTAGACTTTTGGTAGGTAAGTTACTTGGTCGTACCTTCCTTATCATCTTCCCTGGTATTTTCCCTTCTTCATCTCTAAATGTTAGTGTCTCAAGGTTTTGACTCTGGTCTTTTATTCTCTATTTACGTACGTGATCTTAATGTGGTTACGTAAGGCTTTACATCATGTGTATATGGTGATGATTCTCAAATTTATCTTGTAGTCCTGACAACTCCACTGAACTATATACTTACATATTCCCTATTCTGCATTTCAATTTAGATGTCTAATAAATACTCAATACATCCAAAACAGAGCTCTGTATGACCCATTGATAAGCCTATTATTCCCCTTTTCTGTTTTAGGAAATGGTGGCACTACCCGTTGCTCTGGAAAAAATCCCAGAAACCATCCTTTTTTCCTCTCATTTTATTGTAACCATATAAAATGCAAGTTCTATAACTATCTTCAAAAGATGACCACATTCATTATCTTTGATTCTTATATGTCTGATGGCACTACTCCAACTCATTATCATTTCTCTTGGATTTCTAAGAAAACATGATTTTTCTGCCTCCAGTCTTGCCGTCTACAGGCAATTTTTCTCAAAGCAATAAAAATAGATTTTTAAAAAAGACACTAAATATGACACTCCCTTGGGTTTGCACACTTCTGATTAGCTTAGCAGCTCACTCAGAATAAGATGCAGTCTGACCAATGAGATCTTCATACCCCTCTTACTACAAGTGTCTCATGACTTTTCAACTCAGTCACTACATTGTAGCTACAATTACCTTTCTACTCACCTTACAAGTTTTGTTCTTACTTCAGGATGTTGTTCTTCCTGCTCTTTGGTTATTATGTTTTATCGTCATATCTTAACACTGTTCACATTCTATTTCATCCAGAATTTTGCTTAAGTGTTCCCTTTACTGACCAACCATTGTGATAACTTCTCCTATCACTCTTTAACCTGCCCTGCACTTTGCTTTTTTTTTTTTTTAATTCATTTTAGAGATTGAGAGAGTGTGCATGAGTTGGGGGAGAGGCAGAGAGAAAGAGGGAGAAGCTGACTCCTGGCTCAGCAGGGAGCAGGACACAGGGCTTGATCGCAGGACCCAAGCTGAAGTCAGACGCTTAAGTGACTGAGCTACCCGGGTGCCCCTCACGTCTGCCTTTTTATAACATTTGACACAACTAGATATTTTCATTTTTTTTGTATTGTTTTCAATTTTCTGTTTGTATGACAAGACACTAAGCCTGAGAGGACAGGGATTTGTCTGATTTTCTACTGGATCTCTAGAAATTTAAAAAAAAAATGCTTACATGTAGAAGCTCAATGTATGTGTGTGGAAGTAATCAATGAAGTTCAGGGAGAATGTATAGAATGATAAAAATTCCTCACTATGTCCCTACAGAAACCAAAGGGAAAACTTTCCTTTTTGAATAGTTCATTGTGTATAGAAACACAAATGATTTTCATACATAAGTTTGTGTTCTGCAACTTTACTAAATTTGTTTGTTATAACAGTTTCTTTGGTAGAGTCTCTAGAATTATGTATAAATAAGATGATGTCACATATAAGCAGATAATTTTACTTCTTCCTTCCCAGTTTGAATGCCTCCTGTTTCTTTTTCTTGCTTCATTAGTCTAGTTTGGACTTATATTTGTACTTTTGAAATACTAGAAGCATCTTTATGTGTAATATAGAATTTCACTTGAGCAGACTTTTAAAAAAGAGGCTATATTAAATGACAATGCACTTTGAGTCAGGGGGAGAAAAAATTAAAAATCCCAAACATCTTTCAGGTTATTCAAAATAAAAATACACATAGAATTATGAAAATATAGGTTTACTATTTCCATCATGTAAATTGATCCATTGTGTGTTATATAAAATTTTTGGTCAAATGAACATGATTTGAAATGAAGAGTATCTTGTGATGAGTTTGCAAGATATCTTTTATTCTCATTAATTGGTAATCAACTATGAATATTTCTTATATTTTCATCTTTAAACACTTAAACAGATTACTATGGAATGAAATTGTACGGCACATGTCTGAGAATTATATAAATGAATGATGGTAACAACCAACAGGGTGACTAGAGGTGTTCAGACTGAGTAAATGAATCAAGAACACAGTTACCTGATCATAGAACTTATATATGTCTGCTCTGAATCTTTTCATCTGCCCTCAAGTGATTCTTACATGGATGGAAATAACATTGACAAAATTTGTTTTTAATTGTTAGAAAAAAAAATATTGAAAATGGAGAGCTGGGGCGCCTAGGTACCTGGCTCATGTGGTTAAGTGTCTGCCTTTGGCTCAGGTCATGATCCCAGGGTTGTGGGATCAAGTCCCACATTGGGCTCCCTGCTCCACAGTGAGCCTGCTTCTCCCTCTCCCTCTGCCTGCTGCCTGCCACCTGCCTCCCCCTCCCCCTGCCCCAGCTTATCTGCTCCCATGCTCTGTCAAATAAATAAGTAAAATCTTTTTTAAAAAATGGAGAGCTATTCCACATTCATAGCCAGCCTGTGAATCCCAAATACTCTAGAAGAAGTAAAAAAAAAAAAAAAAAAAAATCCAGTCACTGTAAAGATTCTAGAGAAACCATTTTCCTTTATCTATCAATGATGCTGATAGTCTTCACATATACATCATTGTGATTAACTTATTAAGCTAGATTAGATCAGCATCTCATCTTTTATTGGCTAAAGTATCTGAGGTATTATTTTAAACTTAATTGTGATCTATGAAAACCTTTCGTATTTATTCAAACTCCACACATCCTGTGAGATTGGGCATCCACTGGCGTGATCTGTGCAGTTGCAGAGCCTCAGGTCTTATTCTGCCATTCTGTGTTCCAATCCTAATGCTTAGTGCATCCCAAACCATTCTCTACCTGCCTCTCCATTGGGATCTGCACTTACTCCCCCTCTTCCCCTGAAATCATATAGTTCACCCTGCAGACTCCATTTGCACCCTATTTATCTTTCTGGGCAACCCTGTACTCGCCTACCTGGACCAGTCCCTGCCCAGGCCCCCTGGACATCTCTCATGATATTCAAAAGAAAGAAAGAAAATCCAACCCTAAGTCAGATGTGTTCATTAAACTTACTGCAGTAATCACTTCACTGTATATCTGTGTGTGTGTGTGTATGATATAGATATATCATGATATATATATACACACATATATGTATGTTTACCATATCATTTTTTAAATTTATTTTTTATTTTTATGTCATTATTTTTAAAGTCCAGAGTTTATAATATATGGGTCAGAGCTTTTCCCCAAACTCAAGTTTATAAATTCTCAATTGGCTTGTGAAGCCAATAGAGATACTTTTTGTCCAGTTTGATTTCTGAAAAGACTTCATTCAAGTCCTCAGTAGTCATCTGATCAAATGGAATTATGTTCTTCCTCCTCCCCAGCTCTTTTTCATACTCTTTAATCTGGCCTTCGAGGGAGAGAAAAACTCAGCACAACTTTTCATATCTTCTTTTTCTTCAGTATCCACCTGGATAGTATATTTATTCCCTAAAAGACATACTTTTTAAAAAAAGAAACAAAGATAGGATTCTGCTTCTACATATTATTTGGTTTGAAGAAACTAAAGAAGAAAAAGGAAGAAGCAGCTATGTAGGCTGTAATTTTATTGAAACTATAAAACTATTAATGATGTTTTTATCAAATTGAAAGAGATCATTCCTAACTCTTGAAAATGTTGACAATAGCTTTTCTTTCTTCAGATTCCTCTTGGCAGCATATTTCAATGTTTGTTTTTTGTTTGGTGTTTTTGTTATTTTTCACAAATACATAACTAATGAATAGGTTTTCAGTTAAGTTCTAGTGAATGTTAGCCACCTACAACTCTTAGAAATTGCCAAAGCAACAAAGAGTTATTCAGGATGTGTTTTATGAAAAAGCCTGTTACTATTATCATGAATATATAAATGTTAGCACAGAACTTAAGTTTGGCTGTATAATATTAAAAAATGACTAGTTCGTGTTTATGCTGGTGGGAAGTATGATATAACAATTAAGCCAAATATAATTTATGAATGTTACAATCGGATCTGAATAGTGAATTTTTGGTGACTTTGGTCATAATAATGAGCTGTATTTGTCCAGGAATTGTGCTCAGAAGCTTCAAGTACTTTGCAGAAAAGATTTTGCTCATCCTTATAATATCCCTTTTATAAGAAGATATTTCAGTGGAGATATGAGGCAAGAATGTAAGTTGCTTAGTAAATCAGAAGAGGAGTGAGGAGAGTTACATATATTCCAAGTGACCCATCATTACAGTACAGCTGTGTCCCTGCATGTAACATGTGCATGGGAACAGTTTGCCACATGCTTTAGAATTCTTCAAAAGATTGTACCAAGCATTAATATTGCCAGAGGCCCCAGGCATTGGCAAAAGCTCTCTCCATTTGTTATCCCATATGTGATATTGTTTGTGTCTTGGTATGTTTAAAACTGGAAAAATTTGTTTATGGGATTTTTAATGTGTGTGCATGATTTTAAGCAAGTATTTTGCATTCTGGTACTTAGAACAGCCTGTAAATATCCAAATAGATATAAGAAGTTTGAAGTTTACAAAAAACATTCCTGATATTACAGCTACCTTTAAGGGAGAATCAAATTTACAAGCTTAATGATGAAGAGCAGGATGCTTTCCCCTAATGGTTGTTTGTTAAAGGGCCTAGAAATGTTCATGTGTGACGCAAGAATAGAAACACAACAAATTGACATTAGATAAAGATTCCTTAAGAAACAGTAAACAAGAGCTTTATTCATTCATCCATTCAACAAATTTTCAACTCCTACAAGGTGCTGTGAAAATCAGTAATTCAATTTTCAGATCTTATGTGCTCTAAGAAATAGAGCTATTAAAAATCATTGTTTTTCGATAATTAGATTAGGAAACATTAAAAATATTTGACAGGTTGAGGACTACTAGTCAGGTCTTCTGTAGGATGTTGTTCAGTTGGGATTTGTCTGATTTTTTTCTCATGATTAGACTGGGGTTATGGGTTTTGGGGGAGACTACAGAGGTATAGTGCCATCCTCAACACATATATCAAGAGTATATACTATCAGTATGATTTATCACTGTCTATGTTAACTCTCATCACCTAGCTTGAGGTAATGTTTGTTAAGTTTACCACAGTAAGTTAGTCTTTTCAACTCCCTCGCTTTTCATAGTCCTTTTTGGAAAAAGCACTTTCTGGAGTGATAAGAAGTTATATTCCTCCTACTTGAGAGCATATTACCTATATAAATTATTAGGAAATTCTGTATAGAAGATTTATTTATTACCCCTTATTTATTCAATCATTTATTTATATCATTATGGACTCATGGGAAGGAAAGTCTGAGAAATTCTCAGTCACGAGGACCCTAAGAAGACATGACAACTAAATGTAATGTGATATCCTGGATAGAATCCTGGAAAAGAAAAAGCACACTAGAGAAAAACTAGATATCTAAATAAAGTATGGATTTTAGTTATTGGTAATGTATCAGTATTGGTTCATTAATTATAACAAATATACCACACTAATATAAGATGTTAGTATTAGGGACAACTGGATAAATCTCTATATTATCTTTGCAGTAATTCCCAAATCTAAAACTGTTCTAAAATTTAAAATCTTATTAAATAAAAAAAATACCTTCTTCACAATATAATATTAATGCATTCAGGAATTATCAAGGTCTGGGAATCAAAGTCATACAGTTTTAGTGGAAATGTGAATTGCCACAATCTGTCAGTAACTATCAAAATGTTTAATGTGCAGATATTCTTTGGTATATCAGACTAATTTCTACAAACCTATTTAGTAAAAACAAAAGCAAAATGCAAATGTGCCGTTGCAGCATTTTTTGGTAATAATTATAACAAAATATAAAAAACAATAACTTAAAACAGCCTGCCTAATTATTCGACAAGGAGTAATGGTTGAAGGAACTGTAATACTTGTTCAGAGTGTAGCCATTCTCTGCACAAATCCATTCTCTGGAAAATATAATGAAATTATATATGTATATATATCCTATTTTAAAATAACCAAATAAAGAAGAAGGTATTATATCTGTATGGAATCCTACAAACTGAACTATTTGTAGTTACCTTAGAAAAGTATAATTAGAGTGGGCATTATTAACATTTACATTAATATCTCTCTTTTGTTCGAATTTGTACAACCTTCATTGATTTCTTTTATAATAAATATGTAGTTTTTCTTTTTAAAAGCAAAGGATACCCTCATTTACAGATACTTTATTATTTTTATAGTAGTTATATTATAATTTGTTAATATGCTCATAGTCAAACTCAGTTCAAATTCTCATAATTTCATTAATTAGAAATTATAAAATAATTCTAGAGCCCTACTTTAAGAGATTTAGATGTCATTTAGCTATTAACTTTTCTTTCATTTAATAGCTCTCTAATATGTGTCTCCTGTGCTCTTATTATTAATGCTTGCCTGGGAATGTAAGGTGAATAGAATATCATCCATACTTTCAAGGCTCGTTGTGTAGTTGGGGAGATAGACAGATGATTAATCAATAGAGCAATAGAGTAAATGGTCAACTTCACTTTTAAAGAGTTTGTAAGTAATACGCCATTTTTGCCAGAACATTGAAAATGAGGTAGGATGCTACAATTGTAAGACACTTGGTTTAATAGAAACAAGTTTGGAGATATGTGGAATGAAATAAATTTGTAAAGTAAAGAAAGGGTCACATCTCAGAAATCTTAATTGCTGTGTCTTGTATGGCCATCAAGTTTTATCTCAGTGCTTTTAATTAAAAAGTGCTTTTTAATAGTGGTTTTCTGCAGAAAGTGTTGAGAGGGATTCATTCTTAGGCTGAGGGTATCCTCAAAGGCACCCACTTTGTTAGGAGTGACAGGCTTTCTGGATACTTACCCGACATTCAGAGGCTTTTCAGTGTGGTTCTGATTTTTATCCAGTACTGTTTAATAAGCTATTAGACTTTAATCTTCACCTATATAGTTAATTCAAGAGAATTATTTTCCTTCTTTAAGAGGTATAAAAGAAGTAATTAAGATAATTCTTATGAATAAGGTAGTGGGAATTTATAGGAATGTATGTGTATGTGTTCACATGCTTTAAGAAGTTTTTTGATTGAGAAGAGTTAACTGAATTTGAATAACTCAGCTCAACACAAATACTTTGAACCACAAATACTTTGAAATGTAGATTACAAAGGAGTAAAAACAAAACAAAACAAATGAAAAAACACGACTCTCAAATATAGTGGTCAGGCCTGTACTCATCAGAGAAGTGACCATTAACTGTGTAATTTTGTAGCAATTTTGACCAGTCAGTATTCAGAATATATAATAAAAGAATGCTGAGGTATATTACTGCATTAATGTTAATGCATTAATTACTTCATTAACAAGAATCATTTTATGGTCCTGGAATGAAACCAATTGTTTGGTACCTAAAACGTCTACACAGTGATGGCTAAGAATTAGACCACTAATACATAATTAGGAAAAATCTGATGATAGTTGTAGATGGTGTATAGGATATTAAGAAATGTAATATACAGTTAGAAGATGTACAAGTATAAATTCTTTGTTATCTAGAAACCAACCATGTAGGACATAAATTATCTGTGTCTCTAAATATGGATAAGGATGTTCATGCATACATTACTATGTGTGTGTACATAAACAGATGCAGACATTCTCTTTATGAAAGAGATGCAATTTTTGAAAAACATACCTGTGAGGCAGAGATTTATTGGTCAATATGCTTTAAGCCTCATAATCTTTTTTTTTTTTAAAGATTTATTTATTTGAGAGAGAGAGAGAGAGCACAAGTGGAAGGAGGGGCAGAGGGAAAGAGAATTCTCAAGCATACTCCCCGTTGAGTGCGGATCCCAATGTAGGGCCTGATCCCAGGACCTATCACAACCTGAGCCGAAATCAAGAGCTGGATGCCAACCAAGTAGGCCATGCAGATGCCCCACGCCTCATACTTTTTTTTTTTTTTT
>NW_024423453.1:19273709-19500884 GCF_017311325.1 Ursus maritimus | reverse complement strand
TTTTTTTTTTTTTTTAATATTTATTTTGTTATATTAGTCACCATACAGTACATCCCCAGTTCTTGATGCAATGTTCCATGATTCATTACTTGCATATAACACCCAGCGCACCATGCAATATGTGCCCTCCTTAATACCCATCACCGGCCTATCCCAGTCCCCCATCCCCCTCCCTTCTGAAGCCCTCAGTTTCTTTCTCACAGCCCACAGTCTCTCATGGTTCATTCCCCCTTCTGTTTACCCTCCCCCCTTCATTCTTTCCTTCCTTCTCCTACCGATCTTCCTATTTCTTATGTTCCATAAATGAGTGAAACCATATGATAATTGTCTTTCTCTGCTTGACTTATTTCACTTAGCATAATCTCCTCCAGTCCCGTCCATGCTCCTGCAAATGTTGGGTAATAGTTCTTTCTAATGGCTGAGTAATATTCCATTGTATATATGGACCATACTCTTAAGCAAGAATGTAAGATTTAACAAATGATAATCCAAGGCACTGTAAGACCCCAAGTCTAAAGGACTAACTGGACTGTGTTTACTCAAATAGGAGAGGAGGTAATTGCGATTTTATATATTTTAATAATAATAAGTTACAAATGATTAATCCAAAAACCTAATTCCTTCAAAAAGTACATAATCCAAGTCCTTTTGAATTTTTAATTGTAGAAAAAAATCATGAAAATATTAACACACTTCTTCTGTTACAGGGAAACAATGGATTAATAGTCTAATCTAATATTGTTAGAAATAAAAATTTTTACATTCATAGTAATTAGCCAGTTGTCCAGCTAGTCAAATATTTAATCATGAAATAAAAATAGAGTTAATTTATATTGTATGCCCTGAAAGAAAAGTACATATGAAAATTGAATAAAGAAGGAAAAATCAATGTTTACCAAGTGTCAGTTCAAAAGGTGATAATATTTGTTATTACATGTGAACAATGCAAACATTTATATTAATAGATTTTTACAATGTAAAAAAATATACATTAAGGGCGCTTGGGTAGCGCAGTCGTTAAAGTGTCTGCCTTCAGCTCAGGGCGTGATCCTGGCGTTCCGGGATCGAGTCCCACATCAGGCTCCTCCGCTGGGAGCCTGCTTCTTCCTTTCCCACTCCCCCTGCTGTGTTCCCTCTCTCACTGGCTGTCTCTCTGTCACATAAATAAATAAAATCTTTAAAAAATAATAATAACAATATACATTAAAAATAATAATGTAAACTACATGAAAATTATACATATAAATATCACATGCTGATTTACTGGAGACATTAGCAAATCTTCATGAATAAAACCAAAAGAATAGAAATTGTGTTTTGTATACTCACATCAGTGTGTCTCTTTCAAGTATTAAATGACATGAGCTAATGATTTGAATAACATCCCAGAATAAAAGTCATGTAATTTTGTGTTCTTGAGCTATTTTTCCCATGAATTTGCTGATTTTCTCACAAAAACATCTGAATTAGTGATCATTTTAGAGACAGATGATAGATGGATAGGTAGGTGGGTAGGTGGATGGATGGATGGATAGATAGATGATAGATAGATAGATAGATAGATAGATAGATAGATAATCTTGGGTATGTAATTGTTTTATTCCCAGACTTTATACAAAGTTGTCCTTTAACTCTGAGTGTCATAAAACTTTTATGCATTTAGGTTTCTCCAATTACAATATTGGAGATCACACTAGCAGAGTAATTTCTCTTTTTAGAGAAATCCCTCTAGAGACCTTTCCAAATCCATCTACCCTTATTCTCAAACAAGCTTAAGGCAACAGTCATGCAGGATTGTTTTTCACCAGGAGGAAGAGTTCAACAGCAACTGAGATTTAGAGACCTACCTGACTAGATGTCAAGGTTATTCCTATGTGGTAGCTTTTGTGCTTTGGTTTCTTATCGTGAGCAATCCATGGTTTTTCCTTGTTGGTGAGTGTTTTCATTACCTTATTATGTCATGTCTTGCCATGTACATTGGTATTTGCCTTCTTATATTTTAGTGTATTTAATCATTGATATTCTGCCCAGATTTTTATGCTTCATTGTTGCCTTGGGACTGCTATGCTACCTAGCCCAGTGCTACTCTATTGAGTGTGTCAGTGATAAGAATGCACTGGTAGGCAACCTAACATAACCTTAAGGCATTTCATGGACAAATTAGTTAAGCAATTATTGCTTATTGTTTTTGTTATGTTTGCTTCTTTCAATCCTATAGAATGGAATAATGCTGCCTGGGCTTACATCTAAATTATAATTTATGAAGTCTGCCACTAAGTTATTCAGAGCAATCCCTGAATATATTTGGATATTTTCTGTTTTTTTAAAAAAAAAATCTATGAATTTTTTGAGAAAGAATAGTGTGTTATGGCACATAATGTGTATTTTTTAATATTTAGTCATAGTAAAAATGCACATTGTTGGAAGAAGAGTGGGTAAAATAACATGAAAAGTGGAAGAACTCTAGAAAATTGAGGGGTTTTTTTTATGTTGGCAGACATGAAAGCAGGATTGTCACAAAAATGAAGTGAAATTAGAATTTAGGACAACGATGCAATGCTAATTAGTGAGTTTTATATGCATAGATAGAAAGAAATGGGAAAGAGGACAGGATACCCATAATTGTGCTTTGTTTAACTTAGCCATTTAGTTAGCCTGAGCTTTTACAACTAGCTCTTTTATAGCTATGATATCTTTATGCAGCTGTCATTTTCTTTTTCGGGACTTGGTTGCTTTTGTACACATTTCAAATGTTTTTGATCAAATGTGTATACACCCAGTGTGTTTTCCCTGAAAGCACTGCCCCTCGGCTAAGGAGAGCCTTAAATTAGCTTTCACCGAGAATAAAGGTAAGGGAAGAGGGGTGGGAGGACGACAGGAGGCAGGATGCTGGCTATGTCTTTAACAGTTTAAAAAGAGATTTGAAGGGAGATGACATGACCATTGAAAGCCTGTTGTCTGGTCAAAGAAAGTGCCTCTGCATAGTGGAAAGATTAGTAAAATACTAAAGATTCATGTGTAGCATTGGTTTTAATCGCTACTCCTTTTTTTCCCCAGTTGGATGAAGTGAAAAGAAAAGTTCCTGCACAAATCCAGTGCCCTTGTCTCCTTCAATGCTGGCAGTGACCTGCACAGATAGGATTTCACATTCATACATACAGACGGGCTGGTCTCCCCTGTTATCCTAGTGTTTCATGGTTATGATCTAAGACCTTCTGCTTCTCCCACAACATAAACCTTTCTTCTTTGGAAAAAAAATAAAAGGGGCTGAGCTAGTGGGGATAGAATAATTACTTCATTCTATTTGAGGCGTTCTGATGACTCAAGATTAACTAAACCACTGAATAATCTCATTTAGTTAAACAGGCATGCAGCTCAAATTGGATCATTCTGTTTTGTTCAGTACAGGAAGAGATAGGAACAAAACACACTGAAAGAAAGTACAAATAGTATTAATTGAAACAGTCATTGTTAAAACAATCTCAAAAGGATAATCTAACATTTTTTGTTAAACTCAGGACTCTGGTATTAAGAAGAAAGGAATTTTATTTTCGAATTTGAATTTTCTATATCATCCCTGTGGGTGATATTATATTCATATATGATGAAACTTTATAAGATATTCATAATGTTTATATTTGTTAATTGCATATTTACACAACATAGCAAAGAGAAAGAATAATATGGTCAATTAATCTTCGACAAAGCAGGCCAGGATATCCAATGGGAAAAAGACAGACTCTTCAACAAATGGTATTGGGAAAACTGGTCAGCTACGGGAAAAAGAATGAAACTGGACCACTTTCTTACACCATACACAAAAATAAACTCAAAGTGGATTAAAGACCTAAATGTGAGGCCTGGAACCATAAAAATCCTAGGAGAGAGCATAGGCAATAACTTCTCTGACATTGGCCATAGCAACTTTTTTCTAGATATGTCTCCTGAGGCAAAGGAAATAGAAGCAAAAATAAACTATTGGGTCTTCACCAAAGTAAAAACCTTCTGCACAGCAAAGGAAACAATCAACAAAACTAAAAGGCAACCTACAGAATGGGAGAAGATATTTATAAATGACTTATCAGATGAAGGGTCAGTATCCAAAATATGTAAAGAACTTATAACTCAACACCCAAAAAATAAATAATCCAATTTAAAACTGGGCAGAAGACTAATAGACATTTCTACAAAGAAGACATCCAGATGGCCAACAGACACATGAAAAGATGCTCAACATCACTCATCATCAGGAAAATGCAAATCAAAATCACAATGAGATATCACCTTACACCTTTCAGAATGGCAAAAATCAAAAACACAAGAAACAACAAGTGTTAGCAAGGATTCCCACTATTGGTGGGAATGCAAAGTGGTGCAGTTACTGCAAAACAGTTAAAAATAGAACTGCCGTGTAGTCCAGTAGTCACACTACTGGGTATTTATGTCCCCAAAATACAAAAACACTAATTCAAAGGGATACATGCTCTCCTTGTTTTTAGCAGCATTATTTACAATAGTCAAATTTTGGAATCAGCCCAAGTGTCCATTGATAGATGAATGGCTAAAGAAGATGCTATGTAACACACACTGGATATTATTCAGCCATAAGGAAGAAAGAAATTTTGCCATTTCAACCGCATGGATGGAGCTAAGTGAAAGCTCCATCCAGAGAAAGTTAAATACCGTATGATTTCACTCATATGTGGAATTTAAGAAACAAGACACATGAACAAAGGAAAAAAAAAAAGAGAGAGAGAGACAAACTAAGAAACAGACGCTTAACTATAGAGAACAAACCGATTGTTACCAGAGGGGTGGTGGGTGGAGGATGAGTGAAAGAGGTAATGGGGATTAAGGAGTGTACTTGTGATGAGCACTGGTGATGTATGGAATTGTTGAATCACTATATTGTACACCTGAAATTAATATAACATTGCATGTTAACTGTACTAGGATTTTAAAGAAAAGAATAACAAAGGCAGTATAAAAAAGTAATCATTTTTTATTTTTATAAAAGGTACATCATCAGGCTATTCATTGAAAATACTGTTTTTTGTCCTAGGTGTAGTTTATGCTAGCAACTTGTAGGTTAAATCTGTAGCCGGTTACTCAGGAGCTAGTTTATGAATATAGGGTGGGATACAAGAATGTTATAAAAGAAAAAATTCACCTTATTAGAAAAAACATATCCTTAGGCCTTTGGGAGAGGAATTAACCCATATTGCTCTAAATGGGTATATATTTAAAATAAATTTTACATTTTAGAAATATCATTAAGAAGAATTATAATTCATCAAGGTTTACTATTCTACCTCTAACTTGAACATTTAATTTCAAAAAATGTTTTGTCTCCTTTTTATCTACCTGTATTTGTCTGTCTGTCTCCATATCATCTATTGATCTATCATCTATATATCATCTATCTGTCCTTCTATCCATCCATCCCTCCCCCGTCTACCTACCTACTTACCTACCAATTACATGTATTAATCTACCTCTCATTTATCTACAGACCTATTTAAACAAATACCAATTAGTCCATCTATATACTTATTTTGGACTTGTGATAGGGTGTTCTTAGGACACTGTTATTAGAAATTTATGCAAGTCCCCTCCTTTTTCCCCCCTTCCTTCAGCCCATTCTTTCTTCCTCCTTTCCTCCTTTTCCTTCTCTTTTAATGCTTTCTCTACTTACACTCACTCCTCTCCTACCATAAGTAGGAGATAATTTGATTTCAATTCTGATAATATGAATAATTTATTTGAATATGCTTTTGTTTATGTGCATGTACATTTAATTTACATAAATGCTTTTATGTTATAAACTCTATTTCTTTTCCACCCAGCACCATGTTTTAAAGATCTATTTATGTTTCTGTGTTTAGATCAAGTTTTTTTCTTTTTCCTTACTGCTGCACAGTATTACAGAGTGTTTATGCAGCACATTTTATTGCTCACTCCTTCCAGTGGTGAAGACCTGGATTTCATTCAAGTTACTTGTATTAAAAACAACACTGGATGAACATTTATGTATATTTTTTCACACTTGTGCAAAAATTGCTCCAGAACATACATTCAGGATATGATTTTATCTAGATCATAGCATAACCCTACATTGAATTTAACTTAAAATTGTTACATTACTCTTCAAAATGACTGGGCCAATTTAAACTCCTGCAAGAAAATTGTGACTTTTTTTTTTTCATATCTCCATTTCCTTAGACACTTGAATTACCTAGGTTTCTAATATTTTTCCACTATAGTAAGTATAAATTATTATTTCTTCATCTTAGTGGCCTTCTTTTGAGTATTCTCTTTTGTGAAATGCTTGTTCACATCTTTTGCCCATTTTTTTCCTTATTTTGATTTGCTGTGTTTTTGTGGATTAGCAAAAGTTCTTTGTATATTTTAGATATTAGACTTTTGTTGGTTTTAGATATTGCAAGTATCTTCTGTGAATAATAAGCAACAGGTTTATTAACTTTGTCCATTGTGTCTTTTTGTTGACACACAGCCTTCACCAGATGCTATAGAATTCATGACCTTGTCATCTCTGTTGCCCTTTGTTAACCTTTATTAACTTAATTGATTTATTTCCTACCATGATATCTTTGATTTGGGGGGAATGTACCTTTTTTGTGTGCAATGGAATCGAAATCCAGTTTTAGTTTCTTCATATAGTGAGCAAGTTTTCATACATCATCAACTAAATACCCAGCCATTAGTTCCTTGATCCATGTCTTACTTAAAATCCATGACTTTCTGTTTTTCTAGAAAAAAATGAAAGCTAGTAGGCAATTAAGTGACATTTATAAAATGGTGAAAGAAAAAAAAAAGTATATATCATCAACCCAGAATTCTATGCCCAGGGAAGATACCTTTAGAAATGGAGAGGTATGGGGAAAGACATTTTCAAACAGATACTAAGGGAGTTTATTGCTAGGGACATACTTTATAAGAAAAATTTAAAATTTCTTTAGGCCCTTGTACTACATGTAAAACAGCATAAATATTATTTGAAGGTTGACTTTAATTAATTAAATATATGTATTGTAAGGCCTAAGATAACCACTAAATTTTCCTAAAAGAATGATAAGTCCATAGAAGTGATAAAATAGAATAGTAAATATTGCTATATTAAGCCAAAAGAAAAAAATAATAAAATAGGAAAAAAAAAGAAGAGATGGAACAAATAGGAAACAACTATATAGATGATCAATTTTAGCTAAATATATCAAAATGATATTAAATGTTAATGGCCTAAGCATACAAATTAAAAGGCAGAGATTGTTAGATTGTATTAAACTAAGAGCTCAAACTATATGATGCACATACAAAACTATCTTCAAATACGGAGATATGGATAGGCTAAAAGTTAAGAGGATGGCAAAAACTATACCATGCAAACCCCAGCCAAAACAAAACTAGAATACCTATATTAATATCAGATAAAATATAATTCAGAACAAGGAATAAATAGGGATACATAGGGTCACCATATAATAATAAAGATATCAATTTTTCCAAAACATGACAATTGTAAGTGATTTGCACCTAACATCAGAACTTCAAAATATATCAAAAGGAAAGATAGAACTGAAAAAAGTTGAAATATGTACAGTTACAGAAGATTTGACACTCCGATGTCATTAGCTGATAAAACAAATACATAGAAAATTAGTAAGCATGTAGAAGACTTGAATAACACTATCAATCAATTGACCTAATTAAGATTTATAAAACACTACACAGCCAACAAAACAGAAAACACCCTATTCTCAAATGCATGTTGAACTTTCACCAAGATAGACTGTATTCTAGCCCATAAAACAAATCTTAAAAAAAGAAAGAAAGAAAGAAAGAAAGAAGAAAGAAGGAAAGAAAGAAAGAAAGAAAGAAAGAAAGAAAGAAAGAAAGAAAGAAGAAAGAAAGAGATACAAAATATGTTTATAGCAGAAAACTGAATTTGATTAGAAATCAGTAACAGAAATATATCTGAAAAATTGCTAGATATTTGGAGATTAAAAAACATACTTCTAAATACATAGATCAAATAGGAAGTTTCAAGGGAATTTAAATAATGAAAATAAAATTTCAAAATGAAAATTTAGGAGAATGAAAATAAAAATTCAACATATGAAAATTTAGGAGATACAGTTAAAGTAATTAAAGCTTCCATTTTTAAGAACTGCTTTGCTTAATTTATAGATGTATGGAGATCTTCTAATTTTTTGTTGTTTCCTAGTTGCATTTCAGGGATGTTAACATTTTCTCAGTTATTTAAGTATAATTAATTTTTTGAGAATTGCATTATGAGTTAGCATATATTCAATTATATATCCATATACACTTGAAAGAAACATACTTTTCATTTATTTGATTGTTAACTAGGCACTGTATAGTTATGCTATTTATTCTGTATACTTACTGCTTTATTGCCTGCTTATTCTACCATTTAATAAGTAGTTTATTAAATATCCATGGTTACATATTTAATTATTTCTTCTTTGACACTCTTTTGGGGCAATGCATTTGTCCCTCTCAAGTTCAAATTAGACATTTTAAGGTGGATTCTCAGAGTTTTTCTTATTAGTTCCTCAAATTAATGCTTCTTCATGCTTTTGAGTTATTGACATTTGTCTGTGATAGATTTTTGAGGAGGAAAGCAGGAACTCAAGCTAGTTCTTCTCAGAGACTAGAAGCCAAGTCCGTAGGTTTAGTTTTACACATTCCCCAAGAATTCATAATTAATTAGTTATAGTTATGTATAACTATATACACACATATGTGTGGGTATTTATGTATATGCACACAAAAGTATTGACATTGAGTTTTATGTGTATAACATACTATCCTGGCTTATGTTATTTTGCATACAACAATGTGACTTTTTAACCTTTATTTGGTGTCCTGCTGAATGTTTTTATAGGAAAACTAATGAAATATAGGACTGAATTTTCAAAGACTATTACTTGAACTTGTGATTGGCTCAATGCCTTTCCATAAGTAGATGTTTCCTTGAATTGTGAAGCAATAATTGGACACTGGAGAGCTATTATTTGTGGGGCCTCTAAGTAAATTTTGTTTTAATGCAAAGCCAAAGTGGAGTGCTGGTAAAGGGTATCTGGAAATGTGGCTCAGTGTATGTAGCGGTTTTGTATGGAAAACACATTTCCTTTGCACTAGGGCATAGCATCTAAAAAGTTGGCAATCTGTATAATCCTTGATACTTCTGGATAATGTCATAATCAGAGATAAAGGAACATAAGTGCATTAACATCTCCAAAGCTGTGCACTGTTTCTTGCCTTTTTAAGTTTATTTTTTTGACATTTTATTGTATAAGATTTTATTGCAATTTAAAACCCATATTTAGGAGGAATCATTTAGGGAATATATTACCAGTTGTGGACTTTTTGAGAAACTATTTGAAACAAACTAAGTTTCTAACTAACTGGTTTAGAATTGAGAATTTTATGTGTTGTGACTACTTCCCCTTTCCTAGCAAAATAGATTGGAAATACATCAGGATGATATCTGAAGAATGATGCTGAGGTCAGTGCACTGTGGTATGTCCATTTCTGGATGCCTGATGGTAAATTTTAGGGATCTGAGGGTCTGAAAAAAGTTCAAAAATGAGCATGATAAGAGAGAAAGTTAGTGCCTTGGAAATGTTTCAACAAGAACTTGTCAGGATGCAGTCTAAAGATGGAACACAGGGAGAAAGATACACTAGGACCGCACAGGTTTTGTTTTGTTTTGTTTTGTTTTATAATGTAAACATGTATGCATTCACTGCGTTTTTTTGTTTTTTTTTTCCAGCATGATTTCATGGTTGACAGTGAATTCCAAAACATTTTGAAAAGATTATCACTTATCTTGTTTTTGCATGTTTATTATATATATATTTCCCAGAAACATATTAAAATTTTCCTCACAATGCTCATCCTAACATGTGAACACTGGGTGTTATATGCAACTAATGAATTGTTGAACACTACAACAAGAGCTTATGGTGTACTATATGTTAGCTAACTGAACATAATAAAAAAAATTTCCTCATGAAAAAATAGTTCATACTTTTTAATGTGCTTTATGTGTTTTACTTGAAAAACTTTACTCCATTGTATTTTAGACAGATAGGGATTGAAATCCTGTCTTATATGCCTTAAAGCCTATCTGAGGTTGGTAAAAAGCATCTGGACAGTTATACTACTTTATTTTCTCTTATTTTCTTCTCTTTCCTACTTGTCTTACCTCCAGGATTTTCAAGTTAAATGCATGCTGCTGAGGTTTCTTTTATGCTCAGTTTTTATAAAACATTAATTTGTTTTTCTCCTTTAGATTTGTGCATCATTAGAAAATAGTAACATTAGATCCATTTTTAACATTGTTAGTTCAATACGAATCTTTTTTTTAAAAGATTTTATTTACTTATTAGAGAGAGGGAGTGAGAGAGAGCATGAGCTGGGGTAGAGGTGGATGGAGAGGGAGTAGCAGACTTCTCACTGAGCAGGGAGCCAGATGCAGGACTTGATCCCAGGACGCTGGGATCATGACCTGAGCCGAAGGCAGACGCTTAACTGACTGAGTCACCCAGGTGCCCCATCAATACAGATCTTTTGAAAAAGTGGGTACAGTCATTGGTCAGGACAGCTTTGGTAAATTAGTGGAAACTCTTTTATTTATTGAGATGTATGTTTTTCACTGATTACTTAGAACTTTTTGTTTAAATCTAGGCTCTTCAAAAGGGGCAAAGGAGTTACATGCTTAATAAATGTGACAAATATGCATATTTCAGATCATAAAACAAATATTTTTGTATAAACTTGCTCACCAGAGATATGACACAAATTTCTTTAGTTTCTGCTACACTAGAAATAAACCCCCCAAATTATGACCAAGTGCCCAATACCTAGGACCATGTTATATATAGTGTAGTTCTTTAGAGATTTGTGCAAAGCCTCTCTGTTTCATACATATTGGGAGTTATCGAAAAATTGGTACTTTTTCCTTTGTAAATTTTTATTTATTTATTTATTTATTTATTTATTTATTTATTTATTTGAAGATTTTATTTGCCAGAGAGAGAGCGAGTGAGCAAGAGTGCACTAACTGGGGGAGCGGTAGGCAGAGGGACAGGCAGACTCCCTGCTAAGCAGGGAGCCTGATGTGGGACTCTATCCCAGGACCCTGGGATCATGAACTGAGGGTGGAAGGCATACGCTTGACCAACTGAGCCACCCAGGCATCCCCCTTTGTAACTTTTTAAAATAAAATTTTAATCAGCAGTTTTGGAGAGGGAGGACAGAGACATTTTACTATATTATCCTTTGATTATAAACATGTAGTTCTGCTCTCCCTCATGAACCTTATGTCTACTATCACCATCATTCCAATTTAGCAATGTGTGTGTGAGTGTGTATGAGTGTGTGTGCATGTGTGATTGAAAGGATACATATATTTTTAATTTTTAAATTTTTATTTTTTTTACTTAGGTATACAATATAATGATTCAACACTTACTTACAGTTTTCAGTGATCATCAAAATAAGTGTACTCTTAATCCTCTTTATCTGTTTCACTCATCATCCCACCCACCTTCCCTCTGGCAAGCACACGTGTTTTAAGAGTCTGATTGTTTGTTTGTTTGCCTCTTCTTCTCTCTCTCTCTTTGTGTGTGTGTGTGTGTGTGTGTGTGTGTGTGTTTTGTTTCTTTGTCCATGTGTTTTCTTTTGTTTCAAATCATATGGTATTTGTCTGTCTGACTTATTTCATTTAGCATTATACCTTTTAGGTCCACCCATGTTGTTACAAATGACCAGATTTGATTCATTTTTATGGTTGAATAATACACACACACACACACACACACACACACACGTGCCACATCTTCTTTATCCATTCATTTATTGGTGGATACATGGGTTGCTTCCATATCTTGGCTATTGTAAATAATGCTCAGAAAACAGAGGGATGACTATATCTTTTTTAATTACTGTTTTCATTTTCTTTGGGCAAATACCCAGTAGTGGAATTATAGGATCACGTGGTAATTGTATTTTTCACCTGATGATTAGTAACGTTGAGCTTCTTTTCATGTGTCTGTTGGCAATCTGTGCATCTGTATGTCTTCTTTGGAAAAATATCTATTCATGTCTTTTTACCATTCTTTTTAAAGATTTAATTATTTGTATGAGAGAGAGAGAAGGAGAGAGAGAGACAGAGAGCATGAGTCGGGGTGGGGGGAAGGGCAGAGGGAGAAGCAGACGCCCCACTGAGCAGGAAGCCCAACTCAAGGCTCAATCCCAGGAACCTGGGATCATGACCTGAGCTGAAGGCACTTAACTGACTGAGCCACCCAGGCGCCCTGTTATTCTTTTTCAAGACTGCTTTGACTGTTTGGGTCTTTCATGGTTCCATACAGGTTGTAGTATTATTTGTTCTAGTTCTGTGGAAAATGTTGTTGGTATTTTGATGGGGATTGCATTTAATCTGTAGATTGCTTTGGGTATTATGGACACTTTAACAATATTTGTTCTTCCAATCTGAACATGGACTATCTTTCCATTTGTTTGTGTCATCTTCAATTTCTTTCATCAGTGTTTCATAATTTTTAGCATACAAATCTTTTGTCTTCTTGGTTAAGTTTATTCCTAAGTATTTGTTATTTCACTGCAATTATAAATGGGATTATTTTAATAATTTCTCTTTCTGCTCCTTCATTATTGTGTGTAGAAATGCAAAACAATTTCGGTCTATTGATTTTATATCTTGTGACTTTACTGAATCTATTTATTAGTTCTAGTAGTTTTTTGATGCAGTCTTTATGGTTTTTTATACTTAGTATCATGTCATCTGCAAAATAGTGAGCTTTACTTCTTTCTTATCAATTTGGATGCTTTTTAATACCTTTTATTGTCTGATTGCTACGGTTAGGACTTCCATTACTATGCTGAATAAAAGTGGTGAGAATGGACATCCTTATCCTGTCCTGATCTTAGAGGAAAAACTCTCATTTTCCCCCCATTGAGGATGATGTTGGCTGTGGGTTTTCATATACGCCCTTTATTATGTTGATGTATGTTCCCTCTAAACCTACTTTGTTGAGGGTTTTTATCATGAATGGATACTGTACTTCCATCAATTTTTTTCATCTCTGAAGGTAATCATAGGATTTTTATCCATTCTACTAATATGATGTATCATGTTGATTGACTTGTGAATATTGAACTACTTTTGCATAACTGGAATAAATCCTACTTCATCACAGTGAATAATTTTTTTATGTATTATTGGATTCAGCTTGTTAATATTTTGTAGAGGATTTTTGTGTAAATGGTCATTAGAACTATTGACCTATAGTTCTCTATCTCTTTCTTTCTTTCTCTCTCTCTCTTTTGCAGCATCTTTATCTGATTTCAGTATCAGGGTAATAATGTTGGCCTTGTAAAATGCATTTGGAAGTTTTCCTTCCCCTTATATTTTTTGGAATTGTTTGAGAAGAATAGATATTAACTCTTCTTTAAATGTTTGGTAGACTTCACCTGTGAAGTCTACCTATCAGGTCCTGGACTTTTGTTTATTGGAGTTTTTTGATTACTGATTCAACTTTTGCTGGTAATTGATCTATTCAAATTTTATATTTCTTCCTAATTCAGTCCTGGGATGTTTATGTTTCTAGGAATGTATCCATTCCTTCTAGGTTGTCCAATTTGTTGGTATGTAATTTTTCATAATATTCTCTCATAATCTTTGTGTTTCTATGGTGTCAGTTGTTATTGCTCTTCCTTTGTTTCTGATTTTATTTATTTAAGCTATCTCTCCTTTTTTTGATGAGTCTGGTTAAAGGTTGATCAATTTTGTTTATTTTTCAAAGAATCAGTTTTTGGTTTCATTAATCTGTTCTATTGTTTTTTAGTCTCTATTTATTTTTGCTCTCATTTTTATTATTTCTTTCCATCTGCTGTCTTTAGGCTTGTTTGTTCTTCTTTTTTCAAACTCCTTTAAGCGTGAGGTTAGTTTTTTTTTTTTTTTTTATTTTAAGTTTTTCTTCTTGAAGTAGGCCTGTATTGCTATTATCTTTCTTCTTAGGATAGTTTTTGCTGCATCCCTAAGATTTCAGACCATTGTGTTTTCATTTTCATTTGTCTTCATGTTTTTTTTTATTATTTCTCTTCATGTATCTTTGATTTATTGGTTGACCCATTCATTGTTTAGTAGCATGTTATTTAATATCCATGTATTTGTGATCTTTCAGATTTTTTCTTGCGGTTGATTTCTAGTTTCCTAGTGTTGTGCTTAGATAAGGTGCATATATGTCTTTAGTCTTTTTGAATTTGTTGAGACTTGTTCTGTGGCCTAACATGTGGTATCTTCTGGAGCATTTTCCATGTGCACTTGAAAAGGATGTGTATTCTGCTGTTTTGGGGTGGATTTTTTTTTTTTTTATTATTATATTATGTTAGTTACCATACAGTACATCCCTGGTTTCTGATGTAAAGTTCGATGATTCATTAGTTGCGTATAACACCCAGTGCACCATGCAATACATGCCCTCCTTACTACCCATCACCAGCCTATCCCATTCTCCCACCCTCCCCCCTTTGAATCCCTCAGTTTGTTTCCCAGAGTCCATAGTCTCTCATGCTTCATTACCCCTTCTGATTACCCCTCCTTTCTTTATCCCTTTCTTCCACTACCGATCTTCCTAGTTCTTATGTTCCATTGGTGAGAGAAATCATATGATAATTATCTTTCTCTGCTTGACTTATTTCACTTAGCATTATCTCCTCCAGTACCATCCATGTTGCAGCAAATGTTGAGAACTCATTCTTTTTGATAGCTGAGTAATATTCCATTGTATATATGGACCACAACTTCTTAATCCACCCTTCTCTTCACTACGTCTGTATCTTTGGGGTAAATACCCAGTATTGCAATGGCTGGGTCATAGGGTAGCTCAATTTTTAACTTTTTAAGGGACCTCCACACTGTTTTCCAGAGTGGCTATACCAACTTGCATTCCCACCAAAAATGTAGGAGGGATCCCCTTTCTCCACATCCTCTCCAGCAATTGTTCTTTCTTGCCTTGTCAATTTTTGCCATTCTAACTGGCGTAAGGTGGTATCTCATTGTGGTTTTGATTTGAATTTCCCTGATGGCTAATGATTTTGAACATTTTTTCATGTGTCTGTTAGCCATTTGTATGTCTTCATTGGAAAAGTGTCTGTTCATATCTTCTGCCCATTTTTTTATTTCTTTATTTGTTTCTTGTGTATTGAGTTTGAGAAGTTCTTTGTAGATCTTGGATACCAGTCTTTTATCTGTAGTGTCATTTGCAGATATCTTCTCCCATTCCATGGGCTGCCTCTTAGTTTTTCTGACTGTTTCCTTGGCTGTGCAGAAGCTTTTAATCTTGATGAAGTCCCATAAATTCATTTTATCTTTTGTTTCTCTTGCCTTTGGGGATGTGTCATGAAAAAGGTTGCTTTGGCTGATGTCGTAGAGGTTGCTGCCTATGTTCTCCTCTAGAATTTTGATGGATTCCTGTCTCACATCAAGGTCTTTCATCCATTTGGAGTTTATTTTTGTGTATGGTGTGAGAGAGTGGTCAAGTTTCATTCTTTTGCATGTAGCTGTCCAATTTTCCCAGCACCATTTATTGAAGAGACTGTCTTTTTCCCACCGGATGTTTTTTCCTGCTTTATCAAATATTAGTTGCCCAAAGAGCCGAGGGTCCATTTCTGGGCTCTCTATTCTGTTCCATTGGTCTATGTGTCTGTTTTTGTGCCAGTACCATGCTGTCTTTGTGATCACAGCTTTGTAGTACAGCTCGAAATCCGGCATTGTGATGCCCCCAGCTTTGTTTTTCCTTTTCAACAGTTCCTTGGAGATTCGGGGCCTTTTCTGTTTCCATACAAATTTAAGGACTGTTTGTTCCAGTTCTTTGAAAAATGTCCTTGGTATTTTGATCGGGATAGCATTGAAAGTGTAGATTGCTCTGGGTAGCATGGACATTTTAACTATGTTAATTCTTCCGATCCATGAGCATGGAATATCTTTCCATCTTTTTATGTCTTCCTCAATGTCTTTCAAGAGTGATTTATAGTTTCTAGAATATAGGTCCTTTACGTCTCTGGTTAAGTTAATTCCAAGGTAACGTATGGTTTTTGGTGCTATTGTAAATGGGATGGATTCCCTAATTTCTCTTTCTTCGGTCTCGTTATTCGTGTATAGAAATGCAACTGATTTCTGAGCATTGATTTTGTATCCCGCCACGTTACTGAATTGCTCTATAACTTCTAATAGTTTGGGAGTGGCTTCTTTTGGGTTTTCCATATAGAGTATCATGTCATCTGCAAAGAGAGACATTTTGACTTCTTCTTTGCCAATTTGAATACCTTTGATCCCTTTTTGTCGTCTGATTGCTGTTGCAAGGACTTCTAGTACTATGTTGAATAATAGTGGCGAGAGTGGGCATCCTTGTCGAGTTCCTGATCTTAAGGGAAAGGCTTCCAGCTTTTCCCCATTGAGAATAATATTTGCAGTAGGCTTTTCATAGATGGCTTTTATGAGATTGAGAAATGTACCTTCTATTCCTACACTCTGAAGGGTTTTAATCAGGAAAGGATGCTGTATTTTGTCAAATGCTTTTTCGGCATCGATTGAGAGGATCATATGGTTCCTGAGTCTTTTCTTGTTGATATGATGTATCACGCTGATTGATTTGCGAATATTGAACCACGCTTGCATCCCAGGTATGAATCCCACTTGATCGTGATGGATAATCCTTTTAATGTACTGTTGGATTCTATTAGCAAGTATCTTGTTGAGGATTTTGGCGTCCATATTCATTAGGGAAATCGGTCTGTAATTCTCCTTTTTGATGGGGTCTTTGCCTGGTTTGGGGATCAAGGTAATATTGGCCTCATAGAATGAGTTTGGTAGCTTTCCTTCTGTTTCTATTTTTTGAAATAGCTTTAGGAGAATAGGTATTATTTCTTCTTTGAATGTTTGGTAGAATTCCCCAGGAAAACCGTCCGGGCCTGGAGTTTTGTTATTTGGAAGGTTGTTTATCACTGACTCAATTTCTTCATAATTAATTGGCCTGTTTAAGGAATCAATTTCTTCCGGTTTCAATCTTGGTAGTTTATAGGTTTCCAGGAAGGATTCCATCTCTTCCAGATTGCTTAGTTTATTGGCATATAGCTGTTGATAAAAATTTCTAATAATCCTTCCAATTTCAATGGTGTTCGTCGTGACCTCTCCTTTTTCATTCATAATTTTAATAATCTGGGTCCTTTCTCTTTTCTTTTGGATAAGTCTTGCCAGTGGTCTGTCAATTTTATTGATTCTCTCAAAGAACCAGCTTCTAGTCCTGTTGATCTGCTCTACTGTACTTCTGGTTTCTGCTTGATTGATTTCAGCTCTAATTTTGGTCAACTGCTTCCTCGTGCGTGGATTAGGCCTGTCCCTCTGTTGCTGTTCCAGCTTCTTGAGGTGAGAATATAAAAACTGCATTTTAGATTTTTCTATTCTTTTGAGTGAGGCTTGGATGGCTATGTATTTCCCCCTTAGGACTGCCTTTGCAGTATCCCATAGGTTTTGGACTGTTGTATTTTCATTCTCATTGGTCTCCATAAATTGTTTAATTTGATTTTTGATTTCCTGGTTTATCGAGTCATTCCTGAGCAGGATGGTTCTTAGTCTCCAAGTGTTTGAGTTTCTTCCAAATTTTTCCTTGTGGTTGAGTTCCAATTTCAGAGCGTTGTGGTCTGAGAATATGCAGGGGATAATTTCAATCTTTTGGTATCGGTTGAGACCTGTTTTGTGTCCCAGAACATGGTCTATTCTTGAGAATGTTCCATGGGCATTAGAATAGAATGAGTATTCTTTGGTTCTGGGGTGTAGTGTTCTATATATATCTATGAGGTCCAACTCGTCGAGTATGGCATTCAAAGCCTTTGATTCTTTGCTTAGTTTTTGCCAGGGTGTTCTGTCTATTTCTGATAGTGGAGTGTTGAGGTCCCCTACTATTAATGTATTTTTATCTATATGTCTCTTTATTCTGGTTAAGAGTTGGCTTGTGTATCTTGCTGCTCCCCTGTTGGGGGCATATATATTTATAATTGTCATATCCACTTGTTGGATACATCCTTTAAGAATAATATAGTGCCCTTCTGTGTCTCTAACTATAGTCTTTAGTTTAAAATCCAATCTGTCTGATATGAGAATTGCTACCCCAGCTTTCTTTTGAGGTCCATTTGCGTGAAAGATGGTACTCCATCCCCTTACTCTCAGTCTGAATGCATCTTTGGGTTCGAAATGAGTCTCTTGTAGACAGCAAATGGATGGGTCATTTCTTTTTATCCAATCTGCAACCCTGTGGCACTTTATGGGGGAATTTAGGCCATTTACGTTGAGAGTGATTATTGAAAGATATGATTTTAATGATGCCATGTTGCCAGTAAAGTCTTCGTTTCTATAGATTGTGACTTTCTGTTCTGTATCACTCTTGGGGCCTTTTTACTTTTATAAAACCCCCCTTAATATCTCCTTTAGGGCTGGTTTCGTGGTTATGAAATTGGTCAATGTCTGGCAATTCTGGAATGTTTTTATTTCTCCATCAATTCTGAATGACAGCCTGCTGGATAAAGGATCCTTGACTGCATTTTTTTCTCTGAAAGAGCTTTAAAAATGGTCCCCCAACCCTTTCTCTCATTCCAGGTCTGTGTAGACAGGTCTGACGTAATTCTGATACCTTTGCCTTGGTACGTGAGAAATTTCTTTTCCCTGGCCACTTTTAATACTGTATCCTTGGATCTAATAATTGCGAAATGCACTATGACGTGACGTGGCGTAGGTTTGTCGTGGTTGAGCTTGTGAGGGGTCCTCTCTGCCTCTTGGACACGAATGTTTGTTTCCTTTATTTATTTAAGGACGTTTTCAGCTACAATTTGTTCAAATATCTCTTCTAGACCTCTGTTTTTCTCCACCCCCTCGGGGATGCTGATGATTCTGACTTTGGAATGTTTCATTGAGTCAGTAATCTCCCATAACCTACATTCCTGAGCGTGGATTTTTTTGAGTCCAGATTCTATTCTAGCTTTCTCTTCTACTAACCCATCCTCCAATTTGCTGATACGTTCTTCTGCCTCATTCACCCTGGCCGTCAGAGCCTCTAGTTTTGCCTGCATTTGGCTCATAGAATTTTTAATTTCTGCCAGATTTGCTCTCATTTCCGCCTTTAGAGATTCTATATTCTCATTAACATTTTCATTAATACTTTTTTCAAGTCTACACATCATCTTGACCATTGTTACTCTGAATTCCATTTCTGATAATTTGGTTATATCCATATCCATTAGTTCTGTGGCAGAGGCCACAGACTCATTGTCTTTTCTTTGCTGGGGGGGATTTCTCCTTCTCGTCATTCTGATGAGGAGAGGTTGCGGGGTTGTCCAGAGCCCAAATTATTGACTGGAACCCAGGCAGTGTGCACTTGTTTTATAGGGACCTTAGGGATGTGGGTTTTTGATTTTTCAGCCTGCCTTCTGGGGGAGGGGCCTGCCGCACTGATACTCAGGCAACCCTGTTTGGGTAAAGTCTCCATGTTCCCTGCGAGGAGGGATGGGGATGGGCACAGTGTGAGCCAGTATTTCCAGGCTTTTGTTCTCTGGCAGCTTTCCCTGGCAGTTTGCTGTGCCTCTTTTGAGAGTCAGAGCAGCAGTGGCCGAATCTCAGCCTCTGTCTCAGAACAGAGGGATCGCAGACCATTCTCCACTGATTTTCTGGCCACTTTAACTCTGTTTTTGTTGGTGCTGCTCAACCCTGCAGTGTCCCAGGATGTGCGCCCAACACCCGGCATCCCAGCCCTCACTTCCAGGGCCGGCGCGTCTCTGTCCTTTTTGTTTATAACACCGCCAGCCTCCAGCCTCCCCTGTGCTCCTGGAGCTCCCGGTCTCAGTCTGGTTTTTGTGAGCGCACCGGAGCTCCGTTTCAGTCTGGTGGCGTGCGTTCCCCAGCTCACGGTCTCAGTCTGCTCTCTCTCCGGTGCCAGACCACGAGTCTGCCCGCTCCCCCGTGCAGGTGGCTACCGCTTCCCCACACCCCAACACGGCGGCTCCCTCCCCCTTCTGTTTATCTTCCGATATCTGTGCACGGTTTCATGGCTCCCCGCTTCGTACCTCAACACTCAGCACTGGAGATGTTCATTTGTAGAGATCCAGATGCATCATCCTGCGTCTCAGGCTGATTACGTGGATGTTCAGGCTGGTCTGGTACCTATCCAACTCGACTCAGGGGACCGGCTGAAAAAGGGATCCCCTACTCCTCCACCATCTTAACTCCTCTCTGGGGTGGAATGTTTTGAATGTCTGTTAGTTGCATCTGGTCCAGTGTGTCATTCAAAATTACTGTTTCCTTGTTGATTTTCTATCTGGATGATTTATCCATTGTTATCAGTAGGTGTTAAAGTCCTCTACTATTATTGTGTTACTGTCAGTTTCTTTTGTTTGTTATTAGCTGCTTCATGTATTTGGGTGCTTCCATGTTGGGTTCATAAATAATTTTAATTGTTACATCTTCTTGTTGGATTATTCTCTTTATCATTATGTAGTGTCCTTCATTGTCTCTTGTTGTATTCCTTGTTTTAAAGTCTATTTTTTCTGATATAAATATTGCTATCCCAGCTTTCTTTTCACTTCCATTTGTACAGTAAATATTTTTTTCATCCCTTCACTTTCAATCTGCATGTGTCTTCAGGTCTGAAATGGGTCTCTGATAGGCAGCATATGGATGGATCTTGCTTTTTTAAAAATCTATTCAGTCACCCTATGTCTCTTATTGGAGAATTTAGTCAGTTTACATTCAAATTATTTATAGGTATGTATTTACTGCCATTTTGTTACTTGTTTTACAGTTATTTTTGTTAGTCTCCGTTCTTTTTCTTCCTCTCTTTGTGGTCTAATGGCTTTCTTTAGTCATATGCTTGTTTTCTTTCTCTTTAGTTTTTGTGTGTTTAATACAGGTTTTTGATTAGTGGTTGTCAGCAGGCTCATATATAACATGCATATAGCAGTGTGTATTAAGTTTATATTAAGTCACTTAAATTTGAACACATTCTAAAAGCACTACATTTTTGCTACTCCCACCACATTTTGTGTATACAATATCATACTTTATATCCTTTTATTTTATGAATCCCTGGACTGATTTTTATAGATATTATTGATTTTATTGCTTTTGTGCTTTAACTTCTGTATCGGTTTTACAACTGGCTAGTCTGCTGCTTTTATTATGTTTGTATTTACCTGTGACTTTTTTTTCTTTCATAATTATCTTACTCCTGATTATGGCCTTTACTTTCCACTCAAAGATTTTACTTTAATGTTTCTTGTAAGGCTAGTTTAGAGGTGACAATCTCCTTTAACTTTTGTTTGAGAAACTCTATTTCTCCTTTTATTCTGAACAATAGTCTTGGTGGATAGATTATTCTTGTTTGCAGGTGTTTTCCTTTCAGCACTTTGAATACATCTCTTTCCCTACTAGCCTGCAAAATTTCTGCTCAAAAATCAGCTGTTAACCTTATGGTGTTTCCTTTGTATGTAACTATTTTCTTTCTTCTTGCTGCTTTAAAAATTCTCACTTTATCTCTGCATTTTCGCATTTTAATTATTATATATCATTGGGTGAATTTCCTTGGGTTGATTTTGTTAGGGGCTCTCTATGCCTCCTGTATCTGGATATTGGTTTCCTTCCAGATTAGGGAAATTTTAAGCTATTATTTCTTCAAATAAATTTTCTGCCCCCTTATTTCTCTCTTTTTCTTCTGGGATCCCTATAATGTGTATGTTATTATGCTTGATGATGTTGCTGAATTCCCTCAACCTATTCTCATTTTTTGTTATTCTTTTTTTCTTTTCATTCTTCTGCTTGATTGCTTTCTATTACACTGTCTTCCGGCTTGCTGGTTCATTCTTCTGCCTCTTCTAATCTACTATTGATTTCTTCTATTGTAATTTAAATTTCAGTTATTGAATTCTTCATCTCTTATTTATCTTTTTAAAAAATATATTCTTTCTCTTCATTGAAGGTCTCACTGAGGTTCTCTACTGTTTTTCAATCTCAGTAAGTACCTTTATGACCATTACTTTGAATTCTTTATCTGGAATTTTCTCATCTCCATTTCATTTAGCTCTTATGCTATAGTTTTGTCCTATTCTTTAATTGGGGACATATTCCTTTGTCTCCTCATTTTGTCTAACTTTCTGTCTTTGTTTCTATGTATTAGGAAAGACAGCTATATCTCCTGATTTTGAAAGTCATGGCCTTATGAAGAACAGGTCCTCTGGTGCCCTCTAGCACAATGCTCCCTGTTTACCAGAACTAGGTGCTTCAAGAGTGTCACCTGTGTGGTTGGATATGCCCTACTATTGTGGTTGAGCTGCATTTGCCTTTAGTCCAGTCAGTTACAATGGCCCACTTTGTCTGTTTTGGGTACAGTAGCAGGGTTGGGACCTGTCTGGGTCCACCATGGGCTTGTAGTTGGGCAGTCAGCAGTCAGACTAGATTCTTTCAGTCCATTTGTTGGGAGTATAATACCCATCTGTAGGGTGATCTCCCTGCCTTCTTCCCTGAGTGGTTGTCATTGGTGAGCAATCCAGCCATCAGACCAGATGCCCCCAATCCATCTTTTGGGGTGCACTACCATGTACTACAGGGCTGTGCTGTCCCCTGAGTGCTTTTTGTTGGTGAGTGGGGCCAGCAGTCAGATCAGATGCCTGGCCACAGTCCATCCCCTAGGGCTGCAGAGGCACCAATCAACGGGGTGTTCTCTGTGCTTTGCCTGTTATAAGATTCAGCTACTGGCGCTGCAGTCAGACTGGTACATATGGCTATCTTCCCCTTTCCCCCAAAAGAAATCACTTTGGAGTGGTGCTGGTCCCTGCTGTGGTTACCTGGAAGATTAGGCATGACAGGAGCTCCTTTGGAGGGACTCCTGCTGAGTTGGACAGGTTCAATGGAACAGATCTATAGGAGAACACATAGTCAGGGTGTGTGATATTAGCAAGGTAGGTGGAGAGTATTTTTGCTGGTTCCTGCAACTGTCAGGCTATGAAGGCTGGCAGATGAGGGGCAGAGAAATGGCACCCATAAGCTCTTTTGTTCTTGGAGAAGTATCCTAAAGATTCCTGCCCCTCCAGCACAAGTTCTGCAATTGATAAATAAATCACCTTCATATATACCCCAGGTGCTTTTCAAACTGCTTCTTCAATACTGTATCTCTGTGGGGTTGTTTGTTTTGCTGTCTGTGTCATGGTGGGGACAGTTTCCTATTGCCCTCCACACTCCCAGAACTAAGCCTGCTAATTTTTAAAGTACCAGAGTTAAGCCCCACTGGTATTCAAAGCCCCATATTCTGGGGACTCATCTTCCTAATTCGTGTCCCTGACTGAGTTGCCTAGTGTAGGGTCTGCTCCTGTTTCTTCTCTGTACTTGTGGTGTTCTTTCCATCTGTGGTTAGTTTCTCCAGGAGTTTCGTTCCCAACTGTATCTCCTCCCCTTCTACCATTTTTGATGTGGCCTCCTCTAGGATTAACTTTGGAAAACCTATCTATTTTGTCAGTGTTTGGGTCATTTTCTAGGGTTACTGCTATCTAGATGTATCTGTGGGATGAGTTGAATTTAGGATTCTCCTATTCTGCCTTCTTTCCAGAAGTCTCTGAAAAGATATATATCAAAATGTGTACAGTGGTTATTTCTAGGCACTGGATGTATGGATGACAGCTATTTTTATTTTTATATGTGTTTTCATTATTCAATGTGTTTATAATATGTACGTATTACTTTTGTACTAAGAATATAATTTTAAAATTAGAGAAATTAATACCTTGATGGAATAAGAAATGTAGAGTAATTGAAAGTAATATCTTTTTTGTTGTTGTTACTTTTTCTGTGAATGGGCTTGGTATGAAGGAGTATAGCAGCTTACCATAAACTTCATTTGGAATTTAGATAAATAAATTTGAAGAAGCGTAAAACTGTCATTAAAATAAGGATGTTAAAATACCTTGAAGTTGAAAGAGACCTTGTAAGTCTGATTTTTACCTAAATGATTACTCCTTTAAAAATGCCTCTTGTTGCTATCTTGCATTTGTTACATTACCTGCTGGTTTACCTATGCCATTGCATATTCACAAGGAAAGGAAATAGCTTTCTCATTTTTATTTTTCAAGTGCCTGATATATGAAATATTCTCAAGAAACATTTGCTGAACAAATAATTCAATGAATGAATGCATGGGAGGCTACCTTTTCTAGTTTTGTGTTGATTCTTCTATTAAAATATTGTAAATTCCTCAAGGGAATGATAGTACAGCTTGTACAAATTTCAGTCTTCAGGTCAGTGTTCTGTTTAAATTAGATGCTCAATAAATGTCTGTCAACTATGCTTCCCAAATACTTTTACAGAACAATCTATAGAGTAAGACAGGGCCACCCAGAACACTTGAGTCACAATTACATTGCCTCCCAAGTAGGATAAAACTGATCTCCATCTATTATACTTGACATCTGCTGTATACTCAAATATAATTCATAACCTGAAAATTTTTATGACTGATAGAATATGAGCTTCTAGTGAATTTCTGGCTTTTAGTGATGCACTAAGAAGAATTTGTAGGATAAGATAGTTGCTGTCTCTGAAATTATCATCTCAGAAAATAATACTAAGCTTCAGTAATCAAACCAATATAACATGTGATTAGGAGGCTCTATTTAAAATATGCTTTTACATAAATGCTTTATTTCCCACAATCATAGATAAAGATCAAGGAGGCGAAGTGATTTCCTCAGAGTTACACAATTTGTTGGTGGTAAAGACAGCACTCCAGTATAGCTTTATGGGCTTTAAACCAAGCTCCTTCAAATTTACAGAAAGGCTCTTACTACTGTGGTAATTCTGAGAATTCAATGAAGGCAGCAGCCACCTCCATTTACTTTGCCTGCTCCCATTTCTATTTCTATGGATATTACACTGGATATTATCAATCGTCAGTAATAAGTGGTGAATGAATTTAGTAAGACAAAAAAGAATCTCAGGAAAAGCAAACTTAAGAATTGACAAATTATTGTAAATCTCTGTGTGATATCTGTATATAGTGGCTCTCATATATATATATATATATATATGAATGTGATGTATATGTTTATATGACATATATGTTTATCTGAGATATATATGATATATACATATATGTATGAATATATATAAATGTTGAGGTCTTACTTCATCTCTAATGGGGCAGCAATTCCTACAATATGACAACATGATAATTAGTTATCAAAATTCAGGAATTATATTTTAATATTTGAAGCTTTCTCAAAAAGATTACCCTAAGTTATCATCATACCAATAGACAAGGAATAGAAATCTGAGAAACAGTCAAAGAATTACACATTTCACAAGGGTGGCTTATAGTATTTTGTGTTCTAAGATATCTCATGAGTCAGAAGTCATCTATCATGGTGAATGACTAAATGCAAAAATACAAAAACTTTGAGTTTTATTTGCTTTGAATTTTTTGATTCCTCTTTATAATATGCATTATATTAATTTTAGTTAATTCAAAATAAGCAGAGTGCATTATGTAATTGTATACTTTATTTGTAAGATAAATACAACATTTGAGCTTCATGGTGTATATAAGACCAGATACCATATGAAAATAATCTCTACATGCCACTATCAATAATTGCATGCCACAATTAGGGTACTTTATAAGATTGCTCATAAAAAAGCTGTTAAATTTTTGCCTCTAATTAGCTGTTTTATTAAAATAAGTACACATATGAATGTCTGAGTTATTGACATATTGGAAAGGATTCTGAGGCCAAAGACCTAGGCCCTGTGCCACGAAGCCAAAGAGATATCGCCACTTATGGAATTGGGACTGGCTCGGTACTCTTATTAATATGCCAGATTCATATAGTTGCCCCCGTGTTTCTCAGAATTCAATCTCCCTTCCCAGACATAAAGGAAAAAGAACTTAATATAAAGCTGTGAAAGAGTATTGCAATACATGTAAAGACATTTTACAAGACTCTAGCTGGATTTTGCCCCAAAAGATTTGGAAAAACTTAAAGTAGCAGGGATGAATTGATCAGGATCTGGGGTTAGTTAAAATGTAAAAATCCAACATTCTGTATCATTACAGCTAAGTAAGAAAGGCAAATTAAAGACTTTTGTAGCTTTTCCGGGATTCTTATTGCCATTCCCAAAACTCAAGAATTGAATTCTAAAATCTAAAAAAAATAGTTTTAGAACATTTTACTTCTCTTGAAAGAATTATCTTTTTTTTCAACAAGCTTTTAACTATTAGCATTGAAGTACTAAACTTCAATGACAGCTATGCCTCTTTTTAAAAAAATCTGATTTTTTTGATGTTTTAAAGAGGGCAGAAGTCCAGTACATTTTTAGAATGATATAAGACATTTCTCATGACTGAAAAGCACAGAAAGGATGTGATATCTATCCCATCTGTAATAGATTTTGGATAATGCCAGGAGTGAAAGAACAGTGGAGGAGATACTTGGGAAAGTAGCATCAACCTACCTCTGAATTTTACGGATTTCTGAAACATTCAAGGAATGTTAAGGAAAGGACAGTTGACTGGTTATAAATGATGTGTCCTTGGCTTCTCAATAGAGAGCTCCTTAGCATAGCGTGTAAAGGTTCTTTCTTATCAGACTCCACCCTGTATTTGCACCCTCATTCCGTGGTAGTCCACCTACCTCAGCCACACACAGACACTTTCTGTTACCTGAATTTCCTATACATCTTGTATTTCCATCTTTCCTGGAATGATACTCTCTATACATCAAATTGTTTCTAATAGCTCTCTACTTGAAAGTTCCTGTATACTTGGAACTTCACCTTTCAACACCCATTTCAAATATCAGTGGCTGTGCATCTTCTTTGCCTCCCTCGTCTAGGCTGGTAACTTCTATCTCTGTGCACCCATACCATTGTTTTAAATGATTCAGTTATATTTCACTTTACAGTGTATTAATTCACATTTTTTAGCTTGCTAATTAGAGTATTATGTCAAATTCTTTTTCATCTTTGTCTTTACTTCTCTAATGTCCAAAATATAGTAAGGCCTGAATAAGCAATCTGACTTAGGGATTGTCTACTTTAGGTGAATACATAATTAAAAAAAATATTTTGTGTGTGTGTGTTTTTAAAGATTTTATATATTTATTTAAGAGACAAAGAGAGAGGGTGCGTGCATGCATAAGCAGGGGGGAGGAGCAGAGGGAGAGGGAGAAGCAGACTTCCTGCTGATCAGGGAGCCAGATATGGGGTTCAGTCCTGGGACTCCAGGATCATGACCTGAGCTGAAGGCAGACGCTTAACCGACTGAGCCACCCAGGTAATCCAAAAAAATATTCGTTTTTAAAGAAGCTATAGAATGACCATTTTTAAAATTGTTTTCCTCTATTCATTCTACTGGTTTCTCCCAGTAGAATGGGAGACTCGCAATTTACTACAGATATATATTTATATATATATATATATTATAATATTTAGGTATTTAATGATCTAGATGTGTACATGATATGTTTGAAAATTTAACTCTTTATAAAGATCTCTTTATAATTCTTATAGAATTTGGTATAGTTCTATAAAATGGCAAAATTGACTCATTAAGAAATTCTTTTCATTGGGTCTCAATCTGTATAGCTAGTTAAATCTGTGTTAGCATTCTTCCCTGAAGTATAATATTTTGTCATGTGTCACTCCAAATATTATTTAGTAACTTCTGTTTAACAGTGATTTACGATTACCCAAGTAATAGCCCAAGTATTCAAACCGAATTCAAGTATTAATAAATGCACATTTAATCATTTAATCATTTAAATTTTTCCTGAATATTCAAGTTGAGGGATTTTGTTTTATATTGTGTATGTGTTAGGAATTTCACCTGTTAGACATTTGGTTAATTATAGCTGACAATTATCTGTATGTCTTATAAGATTTAGGAAAAAATTAAAGAGAAATACTCTTTACAGGGGCGCCTGGGTGGCACAGCGGTTAAGCGTCTGCCTTCGGCTCAGGGCGTGGTCCCGGTGTTATGGGATCAAGCCCCACATCAGGCTCCTCCGCTATGAGCCTGCTTCTTCCTCTCCCACTCCCCCTGCTTGTGTTCCCTCTCTCGCTGGCTCTCTCTATCTCTGTCAAATAAATAAATAAAATATTAAAAAAAAAAGAAATACTCTTTACAAAACTAAGTTGTATAGTTTTTGACAGTTGTATAATTTCAAGTGTATTACATTTTCATTGAATAGCATTGGCCATGTACTCTATCAATCACAATTTCTGTAGCACAATTGGTGTTTCATTCTAGGTTTAAAGAAGATAAAAAGAACATTCTGTGATAAAATAAGTTCGAGGAAACTTTAATTTTAAAAAAATCAACGGGATTTTTTCTCATCATTATTGTCAATGCAGGAATTCTCAGATAATTTAATTCATTGTGGATTTCCAAAACAGTTGATATAATATGAAGCATATTTGCTCATATGATTTTTTTGAGGAACATTTTAAGTCATCAGTGCTATAAATGGATCTTCTTTCTTTAAATACATTTTAGGAAAGTTAATATAAGTCCAACTGTCCTACTCTAGGATTACTTGTTGGTCTTCTTCTTCTTTTTTTTTTTTTTTTTAAGATTTTATTTATTTATCTGACAGAGATAAAGACAGCCAGTGAGAGAGGGAACACAAGCAGGGGGAGTGGGAGAGGAAGAAGCAGGCTCATAGCGGAGGAGCCTGATGTGGGGCTCGATCCCAGAATGCCGGGATCACGCCCTGAGCCAAAGGCAGACACTTAACGACTGTGCCACCCAGGCGCCCCTGTTGGTCTTCTTCTTATTCAGGAAGCATAATTTACCAATCAAATTAGGAGAGAATCAAATTCCATTCTTGAAATTGCAGTGTGTGTGTGTTTAATTTCAGTCACTTAAATTTGTGCATATGTACGTGTGTTGTATGTTTCTGGCATTCTTAAAATGTCATGCATCATGGAAACTCTAGAAATGCTGCTGATTGTCAGAAAAAAATATGCTAAGTCTAGAAAATGTAATGATATGTGCAGAGAAGTCATTGTACAATACACTTTAATGGTCAAATGTCTGAAATTATTTAACTTTCTTCAGTTAAAAATTGATTTAGATTTGACTAAATTCTACTTGAATAGTTATATTCATTTTTATTCTTATGTTTTCTTTATGGCAGTGAGGGGGGGATGGGAAACAACTTATCACTCCATGGAAGCATTTACATTGAATTAAGGTCCAAGAGATCTACATTACATGAAAACTTCAGAAGTATTATTTGTCAAGCACAATTTAGCTAATAAGTGTATGATTCAAGGCCTCAGTTTTTTTCATACATGAAATGACTTAGTTCCATGGAATCTAATATATTTTTTCTAATCCCATGCTCTGATGCTAGAATCTAAATTTTGAAACACTTTCATATCACCAAAAGAAACACCAGTTATCAATAATTTTAGAGTTAATGCTCTTCTATTCTAGGAGGTGAAGTCTTCTGAAGGTATAATTATTTCTTTGTGCAAAATGTTGTACTTTGGAAACTATCTGGCAGCAAACATATGCCCAAAAGGATGGTTTCTACGTCTCAGGTGGGTGCTTTTATGTATGAGAAGTAGTTCAGATTGGCTAGGGTATAGATAAGTGTTTGTGTGTGTGTGTGTGTGTGTGTGTGTGTGTGTGTGTGTGTGTGTTTGTGTATTCTTCTGAATACTTAGTGACACAATACAGCTACAGGGTATAGTAAAGTGATGGAACTAGGAGGCTAGACAAGTTCTAAGACTGTCTGTGCTTGTTTGCTCTGTCACTTGGAGCAAGCCATTTCAACTTTTATCACCAGTTTTTTCATGTGTAGAAGAGAAAGTTGAACTTGATACACGATACATTTCATATCCCTTCCAGCACTATAATTCTATACATATTTGAGAAGCCTGTTCTGCCCCTTCTTAAAACTGATACGACAATACCTATTTCACAAGTCATCTTTGTTAAACTCTAAAATTCTCAAAGGACTGACACCCTATATAATGGGATAAAAGAAATAATGTTTATGGAGTATTACTTCTTCTGTTCCAGATTTATTCTCTGAAAGATTTCTGAGCAAATCACTCCTTTTATCAGCATACTTTGTGGTTTCTGCAGCTGTACTACTTATCGTACTAGTTCATGGACTGTCACAGGAACTGACCATCATGATTTTTGACTTGGCTGTTTGGAGGAAGCTGCCAAGTGACTGGAAGTGAACTCAGGAAAGGTTTACCAAGCCAACATATCAAAGGGGACTCTTCACTGTCTTTCCCGGAGACCACATTTAACTATGATCATAATAAGTTTTTATTTCATTCTTTCTTACTATAAAGTAAACCCAGACTAATATAAGCCTCTAGAAATAGTAGTAAAATTAATTTGAGAAAAGCGCTTTTACCCAAGGCTGTTTTGTTTTACAAAGACTAAAGTTAGTAAATGGAATATGTGGGAGGAGGTTCCAGTGGCTGTATTTCTTTGCATGCCTTGGACTTCAAAGGAGGATTTGGGCAGGGATCAGGAAATCTTTAGTCCTTTGCAGTGTTAAGCAGGTAGAGACCATCAATGGCAATCTAAGGAATAGAAGTTAGACATGAAAATAAGCCATAACTGTAACCCATATACAATGAATTCAAGGCAGTGTACACAAATGATCTCTTTATGCTCTCATAATCAGAGAAATAATGGAATACAAAAACTTTTCAAAGACATTGGTTTTCCTCTTTCACTGTTCTCAGGAATGGATGCTCTTTCCCTTAAGCCTGGTTCAAAATTTCCTCCTTGGTTCATTCCATCGAATAGAATTGCTGTTTCTGTTGTGTTCTTGTCTTTCTAGAGTAGACTCTATCTAGAGAAATATGGTGTATTTTTGTTTTGCTTCATATAAAAGCAGAATGGATATGCCTCATTAAGGAAAATCTCTTCTTATTTATGCTCGTACGTCATGTAAGATTCCCCTTCCTATCTCCCATCAAATATGCTATACCCACTGTTTACTGTAACCCAACTATCCTGACTTCAAGATTCTGAGTATTTATTTGTCTTGTTCCCGTTGCTGTGCATTTGCTCATACTGTTCTATCTCTACTGTAATGCTTTTCTCTTCTCTGAGTTTAATCACAAGGTCTCAAGAATCACTATTATCTGACCTCTTGTTTCCTCTTACCAGATGGGAAAATATATGTATGTGTGTATATGTTTATTATAATTCTCATCAAACAATATTATTTATCACTTACTAATCACTATAGTTAATAATAACTGATTTCCTTATCTGTTTTTTTTTTTTTAATTCACTATGAGCTCCATGAAGGTCAGGGTTCTGTCTTCCATGTTTGCATTTTTTGTACCTCACACAGTGCCCAAGTGTGAGGTACATTCATGCTAAATAATGGAGTAAGTTAAATGAATGATACTTGGAATTTTATGCAAAGCACAAATATATATTTGATAAAAAAGTAAAGGAAATTCAGTTCTGGTCCTGAGGTTTGGTTTTTCAATTGTTGTTAACCTTTGTTTTAGAATTGGAAAAAACATACTGAGGTCCTGGGATGTCATTAAAAATTGCAGTACTTAGAGATTTTGAAGTAGAATTATCCAGGATTATTTTTCCTGTGTGCTTAGAATAGTTCCAATATGTCAGCTGGGAGAAAAAGACCTAAAACAGAATGGAAATACTTATAACACTAGGAGGGGTCGCTTTTAATGAGGAAGTTAGTGATTACCTGAATATCACTCTAATATTCTGTTACTGGTGTAGATGCTTCCATGCAAAAGAATAAAAACACACGAGGACGAGCAGCTTTCTCATGCACTCTCGCTTTGGGAAAGAATATCGAAACATGGACCTCTGAATATCAAGGTCATGGGCAGCGGCAGTTGCCGGGGTGGGGGGGGGCGATTTCCTTTAAGGTTTCCATGAGTCTCTTGTTAACACACACCAAGTAGTTAGTGAGCAATTAAGAGAGGTCCACAGTTATTGGTTCTGGCTAAAAAAATGCCTGTAACAGAGTTCAGTGAACGTGCTAAATCTACCTGCAGTTTCTGTAGACACAAAAACAAAAACAAAACTTCAGGTTTAGTTTCTAAAGGGAAAAAGAATTCAATGCTTCACATAACCCTCTGCAATGAATAATAAAATGGCTGTAATGTACACAGTTTCTTCCCATATGGAAAAATATATTTGTGTAGCCCTGTTCTAGTCGAGAGATTCTGTTCAAGCTGTTAATTTAAAATTTATATGGTGCTTTGGAAGATGTTGGATGATATCAAGTGAGTATTTTTTATTTTTAAATATCTGGTGCTCTACCATGATATGTGTCTTTGAATATGATACAAACACATTTTCATTGTTTTGATATATTTTCACATATATCTCACTTATACATGCATGCAATACATTTTCGGTGCTTCTAAAAATATATGTAAACCATATTCCTTTTACCTGGAGAAAGAGAAAATAAATGAGTGAATTAGAGATAATGTCTAGAAGAGGTGTGGAGCCTGGAGTGCTACTGAATTTAGGATAATCCACACAATAAGTGATATGGCAAACAGCATAGAATCAAATGGCTAGAAGCAATAAAATTATTTAACAATACTAACTTGTAAGCTTACCTTTCTAAATGTCACTGGAACCTTGTTTTAATAAATACAGTTTGCTACTGATATGACAGGTAATACAGAACATATTTTCCATGTTTGGTTTCAAGGTCAAGTTTTGTTTTCAGAATTAGGAAATCTTATCGTGGATATTTAGAGCATCATTTCCTAGTCAATATGTTTTCTGACATTTGGCTTCTTGGAAGTCCAGCAATATTTTAAATGCTAGCAGTTATTGAACACTTACTATGTGCTAGCTAGCTACTGCTTAGGGAAGTTATTGCTAACGCTGTAAAAAGCAACTGCCAAGTCTCAGTGGCTTAAGACAATAAAGGTGTATTTATCATTCATGTCACAGTTTAATTGGGTTTCAGGAGGCAGCCTTCCGCACTGTGATCAAAGATGCCGGCTCTTTCCAACTCTGCTTGAAATGGCCAACAAGCAAAGTAAGAGAACAAAGACCATGCCAATTGTTTTATGGCAAGACCTGGAAGGGGCATCCATCACTTTGAATCACACTCCTCTGGCAGGAACGCAGTGGTGTTACCCTAACCTTAATGAAAGGGAAGCTGGGAATAAAATCTTCAGAGCCTAGGAAGTTAAGAGTAGGGTTGGTGCACACCTAGCTAGTCTGTGCCACTTTACTATAATTTGTTTTGTTCTCACAACATAGGTGCTATTATTATCCCCACTTCACAGATGAGAAAACCGAGGTACAAAGAGTTATATACATGTTTTACAACACGTAAATGGTAGAGCTGAGAATTAAAGCCACAAAAATTGTCTCTAGAGTTTGAACTTCTAATTATTATGAACACAAAGTTCAAATTAAATGTCATTTAAATCATAAAATATTTTTATTTACTAGACATTGTTATCTATGTTTTTCAAACCCGAGGGAAATTATTGCTTCTTAACAGATTATTTTAGTGCCACTTATCACTTCATTGCCACTCCCCGTGTTCTGTGTCTGAATGTGCGTGTGCGTGTACGTGTGTGTATGTACGTGCATACGTGCATTGTGAAATATATTCCTTCTATTTGCTGAGTTTTCTCTCAGAGCTATCATTATCAATCATCTTCGTCATCATTGAAATATTTATTAAGCGCTGTGGTCAGGAACTGAGATTGATTATTTCAGATTGAAAAAGCTTGGCAGGGGTGTAAACACTAGTATTATTACAATTTTATTTTATTTTTTTAAGATTTTATTTATTTATTTCAGAGAGAGGGAGAGAGAGAGCAAGCATGAGTAGGGGGAGGAGGAGAGGGAGAAGTAGACTCCCAGATGAGCCTGGGGCTGGTGGCGGGGCTCGATCCCAGGACACTGGGATCATGATCTGAGCCGAAGGCAGACACCTAACTGACTGAGCCACACAGGCACCCATACTATTACAATTTTAGAGATAAATTGAGACTTAGAGAGGCTGAATAATTTGCCCAAATCTTATTCCTAAGGGATAGGGATGTTAGTCTCTGGCTCTGGAGTCTGTGCTTTTTCACATTGTGATGATCTTCCATAAATGCTCATGGTGAAAAATTGTGAAAAATCTCTGAAATTTTGTCATTTGGCATGTACACTGCATCAAGCTGTCCTGTGTTCTTGCTAGTATTATTGTTTTTAATCTGATGTTATGGGCTCCTTTTGGATAGTAGGCTGGCATACTGACATCTAAAGTTTGGAAATTTAATGTAAATAGGAATGTAGTTGAGTGGTAAGTACTGTATAATCATTGCATGATAAAACCCAATTGGCTAGCATACTTACTACTCTGGGAACATCCATTGTCCATTATTCACTGTTTCTCCTACATCTTCAACTCTTAATGCTCTCAGTATTGATTCAATCAGCTTTTAAACATGGGGAGATAAGCTTATCTTTTAAAAGAATGTAAATATACACAAATATACACGTTACTGGAAATTTAGAATATCTAACAGTGATCACAGTATGTAGACAGCCTTCGGCCCCTCACCCCCCTTCAGCTGGTTCAGTTCCTGCTTTTAATGGATAGACTCTTTCAATGAATGTCTATATTTGGCTGTTCCCCAGTGCCTTCAAATTTTCAAAAAAATATTAATAATTTATAATTGCCATCTGCACGAAGGTGAGTTTCAGCCACATGCTCTGCCATCACTCCTCCCTCCTTTGTGAAACCCCGTCTTCCCCTAGCTTTTGTGGCACTCTGTTAGCTGTCTTCTTTCCTCCCTGGAAGTTCCTAATTCTTTGTTTGCATTCGAAGTTACTCAAAGATTGTTCTTGGGTCCACATCATGCCTCACTTTCCCCTTTCCAATTATACTCTCTTCCACTTCCATGGCTTCAAATACCAAAGCTATATCAATAGCTTCTGAATTCATATTGCTAAGCCATAATCTCCTATTACTTCCAGGCCAATATATTCAAGTGACATCATCAGCATATTGAATATTCATTTGTTAATCTCTTCCCTAAGTTTTCTTTATCTCCAGTTATCTGTGTCTTGATAACCAGCACTACTACTGTTCAGGCCAGAAACCTGGGTGCCAATCTTTATATTCTACTCTACCTTATTGACCCCACCTCACATCCAATTATACAATCTGGTTTTTCTTTATCCGCCTCTACCCTCTAGCAGTGTTTTATCCATATTGTAGCCAGAATGATTTTTTAAAAAGAAAATCTGATCATGCCATTATACTGCTTAAAACCCTCTGACATATTTGGGAGTGCTTAGAATAAAGTAAAAATAAGTAGCATGACAGATAAGACCCCTGCTTGACACTAGAACCTTCTCACATGTCACTCTTTCCCTTCTTCTCCCTGTTACGCATCAGCTATATTGGTGTTTACTGTGTCTCAAAATATGCCCAGCTTTCCCGGTGTTGGACATTCGCACATGCTTTTCCTCTCTCTGAAAGAAACATTCTTGTTTTACTCTCCTCCTAACTGCCACAAACGCCTATGTATCAACATAAAATGCTGCTTCTTCAGAGACATTTTTGTAGTGAATATAAATCCCAAGCCAAAACAGTGTTGATTTTTTGTTTTAGCAGGCAGCTAGACTTAGATAAACATAAATTCCAAATTGTGCTCTCCTGCAGTGGGTAGCAGCTAAAATATATGTTCCCTTCTTCCACCTTATCAGGGCTGTTTTGAGTCTGTGCCAGGCACACTGGGTTCAGGGACCAGCCACAAATGTGGGCTCAGCCTCTATTGTTCTCTCCTGGGATCTTCCCCTTTACCTTATAGCTTCTGTGGGAGCCTGGATGTCTTTCCTCTGATTCTTCAAGCCAGTAAGAAAGAGATCAGGCCTTCAGCAAAGATTTGGCCTTCACAGTGGTGACTGAAACTTCCTTCAATAGAAAAGCTATAGATAATGCTAAGTGAAATAAGTCAAGCAGAGAAAGACAATTATCATATGGTTTCTCTCATCTATGGAACATAAGAACTAGGAAGATCGGTAGGAGAAGATAGGGATGAAGAAACGGGGGGTAATCAGAAGGGGGAATGAACCATGAGAGACTATGGACTCTGAGAAACAAACTGAGGGCTTCAGAGGGGAGGTGGGTGGGGGAATGGGATAGGCTGGTGATGGGTAGTAAGGAGGGCACGTATTGCATGGTGCACCGGGTGTTATACGCAACTAATGAATCATCGAACTTTGCATCAAAAACCAGGGATGTACTGTATGGTGAATAACATAATATTATAAAAATATTTTTATGGAAAAAAAAAAGAAAATATGACTTTGGACTGCACACACACACACACACATACACACGCACAAGAAAAGCTATAAACATGGAAAACTTGATGAATGCTGTTCTCTTCTGCCAGTGTTCACTACTCACCAGTTACTGCTCGCTTCTCATTTGCCTCCAGGTATGTGTGCACATGCATGCATGTGATGCACATGCATAAATTTATATTTTGTTCAGTGTTTATCATTGTTTTCTATAGGAGGGTTTTTCTGTTAGGAGGCTTCTCCACCATTACCAGAAGCACAACTTGAATTCAAAGAAACAAAATATTGAGTACCAATTTTGTGTCAGATACTCTGCTAAGTGGTAGCAATTGGTCTCTGATCTAATGGGATATGTGTTCTGTGGGAGAGAGACATTAAACAAATGCCCAAATATCATAATTGTCAAAAGGGATATGAAAGCGAATTTCAAGGGGACATGAGACTATTTATTCCAGGGAAACCTTATCTCCTGAGTTGAATTAGAAAAGGCTTCCAGAGGAATAAAAGATTAACTAATACTTGAGAGTTATTACAAGTTAACTGCCCAAGGAAGTCAGGGTCAGCTAGAGTGGAAAAAGCATTCCATGTAGAGAGAACATTGGATTAGAGTTCTTTTTTTTTTTTTTTTTTTTTGGAATAGAATTCTTAAAGCAAGAAGGAATCTTGGAAAGAATGGCAATGTGATTAGTTTAGAGAATGAAGCAAGAATAATTAGTACTAGAGAGTTTGTTTTAGAAAAAATAGGTCATTGAAGCATTTTAAGTAGAGGAATCCTTTTGCCAGTCTTAGTTCGACCACAAAAATAGCATTTGAATGCATCACTTCTAAATTTTTAATGCAAAAATTTATCATAATATAGAGTGTACCTTGTAAATTATGTTTGCAATTGTCCTTATGGGATAAGCATTTTCTTGTCTAATTAATTTGTATAAATATTTTATCAGGTACATAGTATGCCAATGAATGTATGCACTATAGCCTTTTTCAACTATTTACTAAACTTTTTTTTGATTCTTTTTATTAGCCAATTCACATAAAGCTACTATGAATATCTTCATAGAAAAGCCTTTCTTACATTTAGGAAGCTAAACTTTTAAAGGTATCTTATCATAGACCTTGAGAATTTAAAGATAAAATAACATTAATGGAGAATGCTTTTAAACATGGAGCAATTATGCTAATTTTTTTTAAATGAACTGCTTTCAATAAAGGATCATTTACATAGCTGTATGTCAGATATCTTTGCGAATAGCCCAGTGAACGAAAATATTGAAATAAAAAGGTTTCCATCATAGATCATCCACATGCGTTTTTAAGGAGGAATCTTTCAGGATGCCACAAGCTTCTTTTGAGCATTAACATGGTGACATTTGTGATTATATTCACACAAATTGCTTGAGAAACTCCAAATACCTTAATTACTTCACAGCTGTAATATTTTCCAACTTGTTTGAAGATTTTCCAGGGAAAGTGCACTTTATGTCCGATTAAGAGAACTATCCCAAGTGAAAACCATGGTTTGGCTTTCTTTGTATTAAATCTGTTTATGAATGAAAATTACAGCTGAGGATAATTATAAAGAGAATATTAGAAACTTAAAGAGACAGTAAGTGTTCAAGCAATCAAGCAATTAATGAAAGCACCAACATCATATTCCTTTATCTTCCATTACATTAAATGAATTAACATTTTTTTTCCATTCTGTAGCTCAGTGTAATACTTTGTCTACTTTCCCACCAGACTGTCACCTTCATCTGTGTAAGCATAAAACTGGTTTAGCAGAGCTTCTGGGCAAATATATGATGGATCCAATTCTTAGAGCTTCCTGTCTGTAGGTCTGTAGGTAATGCTGCAGCCATTTTGGATTAGTGATAAATGGTCATGAAATTGGAAACAGGTTCCTCCAGCTTTTCACAGAATCTGAAAAAACAAAACACAAATACGTGCACCCAGAAAGTGTGAGTCCAACTCAAACATCATAAAATAATACACAGTGCATGCTTAACGGCATGCAGGACCATATGAACATATTAAATGACATTGCCTGATGCCAAAGTCAAGTATGGTTTCAACATTGTAGAAATTTGGAGCAGTCTTAGCTTAAACTTGAACTAATGACATAGCATTATGTTTACCATTGTGATAACAGGAAAAATGTTTTACTTTTTCTTTATCTTTCTCCTTTAAAAGAGTTGATAAATGATGCTTTGTCAATGTATTAGCTTTGGAGATAAGATTATAAATGATAACAACAACAATAATAAGGTTGAACATTTCAACTGTGTCAGAAAGTTTCCAAATATTACCTCATTTAATTTTCACAACCATCCTATAATGTGGGTAAAATCACAATTATCACCATTTTGTAGTAGAGAAACTGAAGTCTCTAGACTGTAACATTACTAACTCACGGTCACAGACAGAGACAGTAAATGGTGATGACAGATTTTAACAAAGCTTATTTGGGAATTAGGTGATATTGATTCAGAAGTCCCTGAACTGGACAACATCCCTATACTGAAAATACTAGGCTTTTCCTAATTAGACAATTCAGTTTCTTCTATAGAAATTAGATCCCACTTCTACCTTTGGAATGGCAAGAATGGGCTTTTATCAGATCTCCAGGGCTCTTCCGAAGATGTGAGGCCCTCTTTTCTTTTCTTTTCTTTTCTTTTCTTTTCTTTTCTTTTCTTTTTTCTTTTCTTTTCTTTTCTTTTCTTTTTCTTTTTTTTTTTTTCCACAGACAACACTGTTCCTTCTTATAGCTCTGGATGGACGTCCAATCCATAGAAGCACCATCAGTCTTAGATTTATAAGCAGGGTCATGACAGTCTTTACTTTGTGATGAAGCCCCCATCATCTCTATTCAGGTGTCTCAGAAACTGACTCATTGGAAGACCAACAAATTATTACCTAGGCTCTGTAACTCTACTAACATCCAATTTAAAGAGATCCCCTTCCGTGTTATTCTACTTAGTTATTCAAGCAGAAAACAGATCCAGCAGGGGACTTCCCTGGGAATGGATATCAGGATATTCACCTTTAGCATTATGTGTTTCTATTTCTTATTAGGGAAATTGGCAAATAAGACATCTGTTGTTTTTTTTTAAGGTAAAATGTGTGAACTTTAAAACTCTAAGGCATTAATAAGCACATATTCAAATTTGGGAGCTAACTCTTCCCTTCACTCTGACCTGACCAGTATATGAAAGTCTTTATCTCCATGATCATCTCTTATGATATCCTAGGCAAAGATTTCTATAAAATCATAACAGAGATAGAAAACATGTGAATGATTTGATACCTAAATGGTAATTATCACAGAGTTGAAGTAAACATTTATTAATATATGGTTTCAGGGGTAAAAAGAAACCCCTGAACTTCTTATATTCATCTCTCACCTGCTCACAGAGACCATAAATTATTAAAGTTAATTACAGAGTCATTCCTTTGATTTAAAGCTCCTAGTCTGGGGTTAAAATTTAAATGCACCTGGGAATGACAACACACCAAGTCTTATAAATCAAAGTGTGATGAGATAACCAGATCTTTTCATGAAAATGTGTTTGGATAGGGCAGAATGCTAAACAGAGAAGGGAGTGTGAGCACAAGAAAAGAAAGAGGGAAGGATATGCTCAGAAGCCTTGGAAAAGACTTCGCAAATTCATGAGTGATACTGAGTGATCTTCACATGCTTACTCTGAGTGATAAGGTCACCGTTCATAGTGACAGAGACACTGAGGTGAGCCTAATCCGAACACTAGCAGTTCGCTGCTGCCAGTCTGGAAAACATGGCATATGGCGTGGCAAGTTAGCATCACGTGCAACAAGCATCACTGAAAATAGGAAGTGTTGAAATAGACTCTCATACAGGACACAAACGCCCAAAATAATCAACTGATTTGAGGAAGAAGGAAAGAATCTGAGAAATCATTTATTCTGTATATCTCATCAAAAATTGTTAAGGGGCACTTTGTGAGGCTGTAAATCCATGACCGGAACACAAGTTAACGGTTCTTCTTAAGCAAGGCCCTCATGCTCTCTGTTTTTGAGATTTGTTCAGGCAATGACAGATCTGGGTTAGCGTACTAATCACCACCCCAGATGAAATGACCTAATACCAATAAATAGCTTTTTTTTTCATCGTAATAGGCCTTGACCTTGAATCTGAAATGGATCACATTCCAAATATTTTAGAGAGTTAATAATATTTTGTTGATGATGATGACGATTAAAACAAACAAAAATTGTGTCTATCATTTCAGCACAAGGGTTTTTACTGGTATTTTCCAAAGTATAAAAAAGTGACTGTCCGAAGACTCTTTATACAGAAACCATTCTGGTACATATGAATTGTCCAAATAGAGCCAGTTTGTGCTTACTGAAGGAATCATAAATTTGAATTTCCTCACTTAAGGTCTCGTAAAATCTCAATACCGCACTCGTGTAAGAATCTTAACATTTAATATGTTGTTATACAACAGAAAGAAATAAAACCAAAGAGAGACATGATTGATTGCATATTGTGGAACTAAATTGAGTCATTGACTTGGGAGAAAACTTGAGGAAAGGTAAACAAATTAATCAGTTTGATTCTCATTTTTATGCTCAGGCATGATCTAACAGTACTTGCTGAAAGAGGAAATAGTGAAAACATGGACTGGCCTGAGGAATATTGGGGAGAAATACAAAGAAAGCTAACCCCTAGTTTATTGCTACCAGTAGCAGAGGAGTTTCATTCACATTAGCTCATGTAGCATGGCAAAAATCTAGCTTGATTTTATACCCCAAACTCCTGTACTAATAAATAAATTATGTAAGCAGTTCCACCTTCCAGACTGCCCATGCCTGTCTCCTGCCCTTTTGGGGCAAACTTTCGGGGAAAGTGAGTTTCAGAGAAACTGAGACTTTTGGGGAAACTGAGATTAATTGTCAGAAGAGGGGCTTTATCCAAGAACCATAACTCCCTGTTCAGTGGAAAAGCTCATGAGGACCCTGAAGCAGTCTCATCCACAGGGTTCAGTAAAAATGATTTACTTGAGTCGAAGAATTGATAAACTCTATCATTTTTGTTTCATTTTCCTTCAAGATCTCTAAAACACGTGCAATTTAAGGTATTAAGAACTGAGTTTTATTTCTTTTTGTGAAATATGCTTAAGCTAACATTTTGGCTATAAAAATATGAATAAAAGTGCTACTTTACAAATATTTCAATACTTTAGAAATAGCTGTTGTGGAAGAGTGATTCAGGAATATTGAGAAAGAAGTACGCATAATTTTAAAGTTAAATATGTTTGCTAGATATTGTGTATGACTAAATTACTTAAGTTCATTTTGAGCATCATAGTTTACTAATTTCTTTCCCAAGTAGTATCGGGTTTGGGGCCTTCAGCAAACATGTAAGGCAGGCAAATTTTTAATCTAAAAGAGATAATAGTGACAACATACTGTGAATGAGGCTCAGGAATGGCGAGGGAAAGTTGATAAATTGCAGTATGAGGACCTGAACCTAGGCGATCTAACTTTAAATATTTAAAAAAATGACTTTAAACACAGTCTTGTGTGGGTAAAATATATGATGAAGAATATTTTTATATTTAAGATAATATTTAGCATCAATTCATCTAAAGATAGAAGCATATTTTTTGGAAGATCTAATTGGCTTCATTAAATGATTCATGAATTGGGCAGCATCCCATCTAGCAAGTAGAGTATAGCTCCTGGTATAAACATTTTTAAAGTATAAATTAAAGTTACAAGAGATACGTGCTTTAATAAACAGATACATGCATGTGTATAATATGTGCATCTATATATTCTATGCACTGTTTGTGTATCTATATATCTATATAACATGATAGATATAGATGATCTCCTAGGGTAAAAGCTGTTGACCTTATGAAGTGGAGTATGCACTGTGGTGAGCAGCATTCTTCATGGTTTGGAGTCACTAAATACTATTCAGGATATTGTCATTTCAGATAGTTAAATGGACAAAGCTGTCAGACTTGTATTCCTTTTTCTCAGATACCTTGATTTCAAGATGCAAGAATCTTATAGCAGTACTTTAAAATAAAGCATTGGCTAGCTTGTAGTAAGTAAAACTCCTCTTGCTGACTGAATATAATAATAAAAAAGAAATAAGTTAATCTACCTATCATTGTCAACTGAAAAGAACTGAACCAGTTGCTCAAAATACAGGTTAAACATCAGACAAACCCAAGGTCAAAGAATGAAGTATCTTAGCGGTTTTGATGGAATTAAAGGTGGACAGAAAGTTTTCTATAATCTGTTTCTATGAACGATTACAATCATTGTGGTGTGTGTGTGTATGTAATAGAAAATGAGGGATTTAGGGCTTCCAGTCTTTATGTTAATATTTTTTAGGAATACAACAAATCTAGGATTATGCTCTCATCAGCTACAGTTTTCTGAAAGCATCTTTAAGATCCATTCACCTTGGCATGTGGACAAATATATCTAAAAGGAAAATTGGCTTGTTAGAAGTGCAGAGCCACTTTTCTCTAAAGAACTCGTGACACTGTCTTAGGATTTTGCATGTAAAAGAAATCAAAGAACAAAGCACATGGGACATACTGCTAGATGCACTAATATTTGCTTAACCTTAAAATTGACTTTGGAAAGAACAACTTCCCTGGGAATATGGAACCCTTGAAATAAATGAGGCAACATGTTCAGGAAGAAGCTGTGTGACAGGCTTTCCATAGCTTTGACCTTAAAGGTAAACACAAGGCCAAAGAGCCCCCTGGTGTTCCTGGAACCAAACCTACCCAAATGAACAAATTTGCTAGATTCACATTTAGAGAGGGCAGTGGATATTAAATAGAGACCCTGAAGAGTAAATGAAGAAGAAATGAGACTTGAACTTTGTTACGTGAGTATGTTTCTAAGAAAGAATGTTCTTTCCCAATAGCAAAAATATCATCCATCTGTGGGAATAAGAACCATAAAGAGCTTACACATGAAGGAGCTTCAGTTTTTATTTCTACTCATCTCCTAGGTCTGCTTGGGTTTCTAAGATTTGGCAGAAGGTATGGTGTCATCTTGGTGGGCTGAAGTGAAGATTTACACTCTGCCTCAGCCAGCGTTCAAGTTATATTTGTACAGTCTGGGTTCTTAGGAAGGCTGCTCCTAGCCTTGGCAAGTTAAAGGCTACAGTAAGGCATTCGGTGCACCAGTCAACAACAAGAAAGTGGATTATAATCAAGGGGATGGGTTCTTTCTAGACAAATGCTTTTTCTGTTTTTCTGCACACTTCAGTAAACTGAACATTTAACTTTCTTTGTTTTGAATTATGTAATCCCTCAGGAGATTTAGCTGGTGGAATTTTAACCCTTTCTACCAAAGCAAACTCTCAGCTGACCTCTGATTTTCCCAAAGGAAAAACAAAACAAAACAAAAACAAAAAAACAAACAAACAACAACAACAACAACAAAACTAGAGGTTTCTAAGCTTCTTTGGGAAAGGTTAGTTGTGGGTCACTGACAATGGCAGAGTAACACTGTGCCAGTGAATGACACGACATGAGTGATTATGAAAAAGAGAAAACTAAGTGATGGTCTGATCTATAAATATCAAAAAATATCATCTGTTTCTAATAATTGCTGTATATATTTTTCTAACTCAAATTTTATATCAAAGAGAAAGATGCCAAAGCATGTTTGTATTACCACGTTTTTAGGGCCCACACTAAAAATGTACAGTAGTCCCCCCCCCCTTATCTGTAGGGGATACATTCCAAGACCCTCGTGGATGCCTGAAACTGCAGTGAGTACTGAACCCTATATGGGCATATCTCAGTTTAGTATGCTTCACTTTATTGCACTTCGCAGTATTATATTTTTTACAAATTTAAGGTTTATGGCAACCCTGAGTCGAGGAAGCCTATTGGCACCATTTTCCCAACAGCATTGTCTCAGTTCATGTCTCTGTGTCACATTTTGGTAATTTTCACAATATTCCAACTTTTTAATTATTGTTATGTTTGTTGTGGCAATCTCTTATTAGCTGTTAGGACTGGCTGAAAGCTCAGATAATCAATAGCATTTTTTAGCTATTTTTAAATTTTAATTAAGGTATGTACCTTGTTTTTTAGACATGCTGTTGCACACTTAATGGACTGCAATGCAGTGTAAACATAACTTTTATATGCCCTGAGATACCAACAAAATCATTTGACTCACTTTATTGTGATATTTACTTTATTGTGGTGGTCTGGAACCAAACCCAAAGTATCTCCAAGGTATGCCTGTATATACCATATTTTTTTCTATACATATATATGTATAGGATAAAGTTTAATTTATAAATTAGGCACAATAAGAGATTGACAACAATAACAATAAAGCAATTACAACTACATACTTTAATAAAAGTTATGTGAACATGGTCTCTCTCTCTCTCTCAACCTATCTTACTGTACTCATCCTTCTTGTGATGATGTGAGATGATAAAATGTGATGAGATGAAGTGAGGTGAATGATGTAGGCATTGTGCCATAGCATTAGGCTACTATTGACCTCCTGATGGCATGTCAGAAGGAGGATTATCTGCTTCCAACACCAGTTGACCTTGGATAACTGAAACTGTGGACAGGGAAACCTCGAACAAGGGTTGTTGGACAGGGAAACCTTGAATGAGGGAGATGACTTATTCATTAATGAAAACTGAGTATTTACATTGTTTCAGAGATTGCATGAACATTTCTACTGGCATTGATGAAGTAATTGTAAAGTGTCAGAAATACCAATATTACAATTAAGTTTGCCAAACTCTCAGTACAGGNNTGCCTTTTTAATGCTTCCCAATCAATGTTATTTAAGCTGCAGAGGCAGAAACTCCATGTTCTTATCCTAAGTAATCACGATTCATGATTGAATTATTATATATAGGAAATACCTTACCTAAAGATGGTTTTGGAAAGCCAAATAAATCAAGTACCGCAATGAAGTCTTTTTGCTGTTATTGTTTATAACAGAATTTAACAGAGTGAAAGGTTAAGAACTCAGCAGCTCTGTGGCAGTCTTAGCCTTATAAGAGGAACACTGCTTAGTTCAGACGTTGACTGAGGTCAGCAAACAGCCCAGATTGTTCCTCTGCTGTCTATGTCTCTGGGTTGCCTTTCATTTATGCTGTGTTAAATGGAATCCCAGTAGGTTCTTTCTAGGATCCTGACATGTCTCACAATTAGAAAATGTTAGTCTCCTGTGCAGATGAAGCTCTTGATAGTTTTCTTAAATGAAGGAATAAACCAAGATCCACAAGTTCTACAATTTTGTCTTTTTATTCCAATGTCAATTTAGTAAATATCATGTCAGATATAAGTAAGTGACTTTCTTTTTGCTGTCACTTTCCTGTGTCTTTCTAGTTAAAGATACCATAGGGTCAGCTTCCTGTATTTCCGTCATGAACTCAACAAGCTTAATGATCTTAGACAAATTATTTACTTACTCTTCATCTCAAATTATGATAATACTGAAACATATTAAGGCTATTGTGAAGATTAAATTAATTCATACATATGAATTAGCACAGCGGCACAAAGTAAATGGCAAATATGAGCTCTCACTAGTGCAACTATCACTATTATATTAGTATGAGATTTCATGTGAAGATTAATATTATTTTCATGGAATACATTTTTGCTTCTTATATCAATCTTGTCCAAAGTGGGTTCTGAGGATTCCATATTGATAGGAGTCTGCCAAAATGATCTTCCTTTGCTAAATATCCACAAATTAGTCAAAATAAAACTTTTGTAAAAGATACAGCAGTTTTTACAATGAGTTATTTTTAGGAGTTTATCCCAATTTCCTATTTAGGCAAAGCTACCAGCTATAGCAAGAGGAAGGTCATTTTGGTTAGCAGGGCCATGTTTCCAAATTGTTGTGGAAGAAATGGATTTTTTTTTTATTATGGAAATTGGAAGTATTATCTGAGCTCATGTACTGGCAAAGCCTTTTATTCCTCTGTTATTTTATTTTACTTTTTTTTATAATCAGCTCACTCTTCTATTTGAGTATAAACATTATCACTAAAAGTCCATTTAAGAAGGGGAACAAGAGGTACTTTATAACTTTCAAAATATACTTCAGCAGTATTTCCCCAGCTGTAAAAATAAGAATAAAATTATTTCCTCGGGTGATAGAAATAATTTAGGAGAGAGGAATAAGTGAATCAGAGACTGTTAGAGCTAGAAGCAACCTTACACGTTATCTTGAGCAGAGATGGCGACTACGTGTTGGCATTGCCACAGCTCTCACAAGCCCATGCCCATGACATGCATCTGTAGTGAGTCTTGAGACTCTGCTTCTGGGGCCAATACATTTGTTCTCAGACCAGCACCCCAGACATCCACAACCATATACTGAAGTTGCTACTCAAAATGAAAGCTATGTTTCATCCCTGAGTCCCTATCGATCTCTGTTTGCAAAAGGTAATATTGAAAACCTCAGACTCTATCTTGACTTTTCCATGTCACAAAAATTTTATAGTCATTTATTATTTATGATTAGTTTACTTTTTATTAATAGTCTGCAGGTTTTCTGGCTCTGAATTCAATATTACAATACCTGGAAAAAATGATCATGTGTGAATGAAAAATTGGATACTAGCAGTAGGCAAAAAAATATTCTTAATATACTTTGATTCTTTTAAATTTATTTCCAGGGAACACAGTATTTTACAATAGGCAGATGGGTATATTGGGGTGGGAATGCATTTAGCAGTAGGAGGTGATGTAGTAGCCTCAAGTGTGCAAGGAAGCCGTTGGTAAGTATGGGAAGGGACTATGTGCAGTTAATGATTCAAATGGAACACTGACAGGCCTTATTATTTTTGAAATCTCTTGAAAAGCTGCCCTGGTATCAGGTTTTACTACCAATCCCACATGTAAGGAAGATTGTAAAAAGTTTCACAAATGTTTGGAAAGCTTTTGTCAAACTTGGTCCCAACTTAGTTAAAGCATTTCATTAATGTAGCTTTATTTTCAGAGTCTTAATATATGAAATTGGTAGTTTTCAATTGTTTTTTTTTAATGATTTGGAATGTGTATAAAACAAGTCAGTTCAACTGTTTTGCCTGTAGTGAGTATGTTAGAGTATGTTAGAAATGTTAAATTAAAATCCAAGTATTTGCACATTTCTGAAGCATTTACTTAATTTCTTTGAAATCCTGTTTCTTTTCTTACGCCATGTAAGCTTATTGCACAGAGCAATTCTTTTCCACACACGATTTAAACCATACCTACAGATTTTCCTAGCCAGAGGAGAATAAGCCATCACAAATGCTTTGCTGCATCCCCTTGTCAGCCCTAACTTCCTGAATTTAATTCTTCTTCTGAAAGGGGGAGTCATTATATCAGTTAACATGTGGTGATCAGGATAGCAGGCAAACCAAGTGCTGAAGTGTAAGAGGAATTTTAAGAAAAAAAGGAAACCAGATTGTTAGTAGCTAGTGATGTGCAAGGTGAGATACCAGAAATTGCACTTAAGACCACAAAATAAGAGGGGGTTGGGGTGTTTAAGTGTCTGAAAATACTGGAAAAATATAAATATTCCAGGCCTTTGTTGGATTTCAACAATTAATCTATAGGGTCGAGAACATTTTCTAACTTCAAACGTAAATTCAGGTACCATTTTTTAGTGATCCCAGACATAAAACATAACTGCAGAATGATGTAATAGTCAAAAATGTGCAGGTTGCCATTTGTAGATGAGGTTGTGAGAATGTGTGTTTAAAATGACTGTATAGTGGTTACAGTCAATACAAATTCAATCTTTCATTGGATTTCAAAATCTATTATAAGCTTTGTACTTCTGTATTTTTTGGGGGGGGGTTGTTGTCATACAACTTGGAATCATTTCTAATGTATAGCTCATGACCTCTGAAGGTAGTTACCTAGAGTTATGCTTGGTATGTTCTCCACCAAGACACTTGTCAATTTGTATCTTGGAAACAACAAATAAAAATTCATTCAATTGCTTCACTGCATAATGTTTCTATTGTAGGGCTTTCTAAAGGTTCTTTTGAGAAAGTCCAGAAACATTGCAAAGCAGGTTGTCTGTAGAACAAAATTCCTCATGCTTTACTTGTGGGAAATGTGCACTAGATTTAATGTAAATTGTATATTATGTTGCCTATGATACTCTCTTCAAAGTCTACATTTTATCAGGATACAAACATGTGTGTGTGTGTATACACACAAACATGCATATACACATATATAACATGTGTTATATGCCTTTTAATTAATGATAGTTATTGAGACTATTCAATAATTTTATAACAGACAAATTTTGAATTTTCTTCTCGTCAGTCTAAAACAAGTTAGATCCAAGCTAGAAGCTTCCAATGTACTGGTATTCTAGTTACCTCCTATGCTATAATAGTTAATTCTAATTAAAGAACTGAGTGTCATTCCAGTTCTGGAATTACGCTAAAGGACTTTCAGATCATTCCACTGTTTGCTTTCTTTATATTTGTTCAAATTTATCCTTTTAAAATGTTGCTTTAGTATCTGTAGCTCCAGAAGGTAGTGGAACTTCTTGGACTACTATTTTAGCATTGTGGAATCAGGTATTGTAATTAGTATGAACTAGTCTCAAAGATTGTACTTTTGTTTTAATAAAACTAGCTGTGAGAAATTTTGAAATCATATTGACTATGAGTATCTATATGTTCACTAGGGTTCAAAGTTACTTAGAAAAGTCTTTGGGGGGGGGCGCCTGGGTGGCACAGTCGTTAAGCGTCTGCCTTTGGCTCAGGGCGTGATCCCAGCATTCTGGGATCGAGCCCCACATCAGGCTCCTCTGCTAGGAGCCTGCTTCTTCCTCTCCCACTCCCCTGCTTGTGTTCCCTCTCTCTAGCTGGCTGTCTCTGCCAAATAAATAAATGAAATCTTAAAAAAAAAAAAAAAAGAAAAAGAAAAGTCTTTGGGGGAAACTACTTTGACCTGAGCTCTAAATCCTTTGAAGTCTGGGATTCTGCTTTATTTAACACTATATCGTTAGCTCCCACCTTGCCTGGCACATGGTGAATGAGTGTTTGGTTAGATGGATGGAGTAGAGAGGAGCAGACCCTGACATCACAGCTCCAACTAAATGGAGACATTAGCTTTGGGAAGGTGTGCATCTATTGAGGTTTTATGAGCTGGTCTTTGTATTCTGATGAACTGAAACAATCCAAACTCCATAAGGATACCCTTGAGTAGCAATTATTTCTATCAGATTTTGGTGATAAGACTACCAGATTGTAAAATACGCTATGATTTTTTTTTATGGTGACTTGCCAAAGAATTAAAGATCAAGGAAAAGAGATTATTTTTTTTAATAAAGTAGATTTTACTCTTAATATCATACTAAAAGTATTTCAGAGAAATTTATCATAAAAACAAAAAATAAGTGAAACTTTCTTAATATCCCTAGCTGGATATATTTTTTTCTTCAACTTTGTTGAGATATGTAGGTGACATACAACATTGTCATAAGTTTAAGATTTATAACATATTGATTTGATACATTTATATATTGCAAAATGATTACCACTGTTGCATTAGATAGCACTTCCATCCTGTCACATAAGTACCATTTCTTTTATATGGTGATAATAATTAAGATATACTCTCTTAGCAACTTTCAAATACATAGTAGTTTTATTAGCCGTAATCACCATCTAGATCCCCAGAACTTGTTAATCTCATAACTGGAAGTTTGTACCCTTTGACCAATATCTCCCCATTTCTTCCATTCCCCAGCTCCTGGTAACCACCATTCTACTCTCTGTTTCTCTGTTCGTTTCTTTAGTTCTACATATAAGTGATATCCTCCAGTATTTTTGTTTTTCTGTTTGATTTATTTTACTTAGCACATGACCTCAAGATTCATCGAAGTTGTTGCAAATGGCAGGATTTCCTTCTTTCTCAGGGCTAAATAGTATTTATATCTATCTATCTATCTATCTATCTATCTATCTATCATCTATCTGTCTATCTATCTATCTATCTATCATCTATCTATCTACTACATTTTCTTTATTTTATATATAATGTATATATAAATTAATAATAATATATATGTCACATCTTCTTTATCCATTTATCCATTGATGGACATGTATGCTGTTGTTGTATCTTGGCTCTTGTGAATAATGCTGCAACGAATGTAAGAGTGTTCATATGTCTATGAGATCCTGATCTCAATTCCTTAGATTTATACTCAAAGTAGGGCTCTTGTATCATATGATAATTCTATTTTTACTTTTTTGAGGAAATTCCATACTGTTTTCTGTAGTGGCTGTACCAATTTACATTCTTACCAACAGTGCACAAGAATTCTCTTTTTTTCTACACCTTTGCCAATAATCTCTTGTCTTTTGATGATAGCCATCCTAACATGTATGAGATGATATCCCCTTGTTGTTTTGATTTTCATTTCCCTGATGATTAGTGACGTTGAACACTTTTTTGTGCACCTGTTGTCCATTTGTGTGTCTTCTTTGGAGAACTATCTATTCAGTTCCTTTGTCCATTTTTAATTGGATTTTTTCTGATAAGTTGTATGAATTCTTTATATATTTTGGATACTAACCCCTTATCAGATACATGATTTACAAATACTTTCTTCCATCCCCTAGGTTGCCTTTTCATTTTGTTGATTATTTCTTTTGCTGTGTAGAAAGTTTTAAGTTTGCTGTAATCCCACCACATATGTATTTTTGCTTTTGTTTTTTGCTGGTGTTATATCCAGGAAATCACTGCAAAGACCAATGTCATGGAACTTTCTCCTTATATTTTCTTCTAGTTTTATGGTCTTTAAGTCTTTCAACCATTTTAAGTTAATTTTTTGTGAGTGGTAGAAGATAGGGGGCCAATTTTATTCTTCTACTTGTGTTTATTCAGTTTTCCCATACTATTTATTGAAGAGACTATCCTTTCCCATTAAGTTATCTTGGCTTCCTTGTCAATTATAACCAGGGTTTATTTCTGGGTTCTTAATTCTTTTACACTGGTCTGTATATCTCTTCTTAATTACTGTTGTACCATACTGTTTTGATTACTATGACCTTGTAATATAGTTTGAAATCAGGCAGTTTTGTACTTCTTTCTCAGGATTGCTTTGGCTATTTAAGGTCTTCCATAACTCTACAAACTTTAGGATTATTTTCTCTGTCTCTAGGAAAAATACCACTGGAATCTCTTTTTTTTTTTCTAAGATTTTATTTATTTATTTGACAGAGAGAGAGGTGGTGGAAGAGGGAACACAAGCAGGGGGAGTGGGAGAGGGAGAAGAAGTCTTCTCGCCAAGCAGGGAGCCTGATGCGGGGCCCTATCCTGGAACACCGGGATCATGACCTGAGCTGGAGGCAGACGCTTAACAGCTGAGCCACCCAGGCACCCCAATACCACCGGAATCTTGATAGGGATTGCATCTGCAGATGACTTTGAGTAATATGGGCATTTTAACAATATTAATTTTTCTGATCCACGAACATGGTATGCCTTTTGTTTGTGTTCTTCAATTTCTTTCATGAATGTGTTGTAGTTTTCAGTGTACAGATCTTTCAGCTCCTTTGTTATATTTATTCCTACGTATTTTATTGTTTTTGATGTTATTGTGAATGGGATAGTTCATTTCTTTTTCTGATGTTTTGTTGTTAGTATATAGAAATGCAACTGTGTTCTATATATTGATTTTGTATCCTGAAACTTTACTGAATTTGTTGATTAGTTTTAACAGCTTTTGTTGGAGTTTTTTTTTTTTTCTTTTCTTCTATATATAAGATTATATCACCTGCAAATAAAGATGATTTTACTTCTTTTCCTATTTGGATGCCTTTTATTTTTTTTCTTGCCTTTTGTTCTGGCTAGGTCTTTCAATACAGTGTCTTGTAGGGGTGGTAAGAGCACTTTTGTCTTGTTCCTGATTTTTTGGCATTGAGTAGGATGTTGGCTGTGGTTTTTGTCTTATGTGGTCTTTATTGTGTTAAGGTATGTACTTTATATATCCAAGTTGTCAAGTGTTTTTATCATGAAAAAATATTGTATTTTCTCAATTTTTAAAAATTTATTGAGGTGAACATATGATTTTTATTTTTCATTCTATTAATGTGGATATATCACATTTATTGATATGTGTATGTTGAACCATTCTTGGATCCCAGGAATAAATCCCAATTGATGATGAATTATTCTTGTAATGTGCTATTGAATTTAGTTTGCCAATTTTTTAAAAAAATATTTTATTTATTTATTTGGCAGAGAGAGAGCACAAGTTGGCAGAGCAGCAGGCAGAGGGAGAGGGAGAAGCAGGCTCTCTGCTAAGCAGGGAGCCCCATACAGGCTCGATCTCAGACCCAGGGATCATGACCTGAGCCAAAGGCAGACACTTAACCAACTGAGCCACCCAGGCACCCCATTAGCTTGTCATTTTTTTGTTGAGAATTTTTGCACCTATATTTTCAGGGATTTTGTTCTGTAACTTTCTTTTATAGTGGTTTTGGTATCGAGGTAATTCTGGCCTCATAAAATGAGTTTGGTTTGTTCCTCTTCCATTTTGTGGAAGACTTTGAAGATTGGCATTAATTCTATAGAAGTGTTGTAGCATTCACTAGTGAATCTTCTGGTCCTGGACTTTTCTGTGTTGGGAGGTTTTGATTACTGATTCAATCTCCTTACTTATTATTGGTCTGTTCAGATTTTCTATTTCTTTAAGACTCAGTCTTGGTAGGTTATATATTTCTAAGAATTTATCCGTTCTTCTATGTTATACAGTTTATTGGCAGATAGTTGTTTACAGTAGTTCTCATGATCCTTTCTATTTCTGTGGTATCAGTTTAATGTCTCCTCTTTCATTTCTGATTTTATATTTTGTCCTTTTTTTTTGTAGTCTAGCTGTTTGTCAGTTTTATTATTTCTTCCTTTTCTTCAAAAAAATCAGCTCTTAGTTTCATTTTTTTGTTGTTGTTTGTTAAATTGTTTTTCTGACTATTTCATTTCTATTTCTCTATCTCTGATCTTTGTTATTTCCTTACTTATACTAACTTTGGGCTTCTTTTCTTTTCTTTTTCTAGTTCCTTGAGTTATAAAGTAAAGTTGTTTATTTGAGGTTTTTCTTGTCTCTTAATGTAGGCCTTTATCACTATAAACTTTCCTCTTACGACTGTTTTCACAGCATCCCATAAGCTTGATATATTGTGCTTCCAGTTTTGTTTGTTTCAAGATGTTTCTTGATTTCCTTTTGATTTCTTCTTTGACCCATTAGTTGTTTAAGTGTATGTACACTTTCTAGCTTTCCTTTTGTAATTGATTTCTAGTTTTATACTGTTGTGGTCAGAGGAAAAAGTACTTGGTATGATTTCAGTTTTCTTAAATTTGCTAAAAGTTATCTTGTGACTTGTCATGTGATATATCGTGGAGAATATTCCATGTGAACTTGAGAAGAGTGTGTGTTCTGCTGCTATTGGATGGAATGCTCTGTATAAGTATATTAACTCCATATGGTCTAAATTATGGTTCAAGTTCAACATTTTTTTTTTTTGCTGATTTTCTGTCCGGATGATCTATCCATTTTTGGAAGTGGGGTATTGAAGTTATTATGTTGTCTATTTCTCTCTTCATGTCTGTTAGTATTTGCTTGACATATTTAGGTGCTCCAATGTGGGATGCATATATATTTGTGATTGTTACTTCTTCTTGATGAAATGATCCCCTCATCATTATATAATGACTACCTTTTACTCTTGTTACCGTTTTTTGACTTAAAGTCTATTCGGTTGGATACAAGTATAAGTACCTCTTATCTCTTTTGCTTTCCACTTGCATCCATGAAATATCTTTTGTCATGCCTTCACTTTGAGCCTGAAGCATGTAACTTAAAGCTAAATTGGATCCCTCATAGGCAGCATACATTTAGGTCCCCTCCTCCTCCTCCTTCTCCTCCTCCTCCTTCTTCTTCTTCTTCTTTTTATTCATCTAGCCATTCTATATCTTTTGATTTAGAGAATTCAATCCATTAATGTTTATTTAAAAAACATTTTTTTTGACATTGAGAAACTTTCATGACTTCTTTAATCATTGTATCCACAGTAGGTAGTTATTGTGCTTTTTTTTTAAACTAAGGATGTTAAATATTTAAAAAAATTATTATTATGTTCAATTAGCCAGCATATAGTACATCATTAACATTTAGGGTAATTATTGATAGGTAAAGATTTACTAGTGCTATGTTAATTTTTTTCTAGCTGTTTTGTAGTTCCATTTTCTTTCCTTCCTTTTTGCCTTCCTTTGTAAATTATTTTTTTTTCTGTACTGTTATGTTTTATTCTCTTCTCTTTATCTTTTTTGTATCTTTTGTAGATTTTTGCTTTTTGGTTCCCATGAGGCTTACATAAAACATTTTATTTATTTATATATTTATATTTATATAAATATATAAATGCCATAAAACATAAATATATATGTCATAAAACATAAAAAATACATAAAACATTATATATTTATATTTATATAAATATATATAAATGTCTGTTTTATGTTGATAAGAATTCAACTATGATCACATACCAAAACTCTATCCTTTTATTCCACCCCTTTTATATTTCTGATGTCACCATTTGCATCTTTCTGTAATTTGTATCCATTAACAAATTGTTGAAACTATATCTATTTTCAATATTTTTGTCCTTTAACCTTTCTACTAGAGTGGAGTAGTTAGCACATCAGCATATTACAGTGTGGAGACATTTAGACTGACTTTATGTTTTCTTTACCAGTGTGTTGTATATTTTCATATGTTTACACAGTACTAATTAGCATCCTTTTGTTTCATCTCGAAGAACTGCTTTCAACATTTCTTATAAGGCAGATTTAGTGGTGATTAATTCCCTCAGCTTTGTTTATTAGGGAAGGTCTTTATTTCATCTTCAATTGTGAAGGACGTTTTGCTGTATAAAGTATTCTTTTTTTAAAAATTTTTTATCATGTTATGTTAGTCACCATACAGTACATCATTAGTTTTTGATGTAGTGTTCCATGATTCATTGTTTTCATATAACACCCAGTGCTCCATGTAATACATGCCCTCCTTAATACCCATCACCGGCCTAGCCCAATCCCCCACCCCCTCCCCTCTGAAACCCTCAGTTTGTTTCCCAGAGTCCTTAGTCTCTCGTGGTTCATTTCCCGTTCTGTTTAACCCCCTTCATTCTTCCCTTCCTTCTCCTACTGATCTTCCTGCTATTCCTTATGTTCCATAAATGAGTTAAACCATATGATAATTGTCTTTCTCTGCTTGACTTATTTCACTTAGTATAAAGTATTCTTGGTTGGCAGTTTCTTTTAGCACTTTGAATATATCATCCCATTCTCTTCTGGGCTGCAAGGTCTCTGGTAAGAAATCCACTGAAAGCCTTATAAGGGGATTCCCTTGAATGAGTGTTATTTTCTTTCTCTTGCTGCTTTTAAAATTATCTACTTGTTTTTGTTTTTAGAGAGTTTATTATATGTGTCTTGCAGTAGGTCATTTTGAATTGAAATTTTGAGATGACCTATTAGCTTCATGAACGTGGATATCCAGATATCTCCCCAGATTTGGGGGTTTCTAAGCCATTATTTCTTTAAGCATCCTATCCTTTTCTCCCTTTCTTCTCCTTCTGGGACCCCAATGATACATACCTTATATTTTTTGATGGTGTCCTATAAGTCCTATAGTCTGCCTTTATTATTTTTCATCTTTTTTTCCTTTTGCTCTTTTGATTGGATCAGGGGCCAGTTTTAGACATGTCCACTGTGATGGAGGCTAAGACAGGTAGTAAGGGCCAGGGCCAATTATGGACTTCCCGGCAGCTGTAGAGGATTTGGCTATCTCCTATGGCTACATGGCTACATACTCTCTCTCTCTGGAATGCACATTGTAATGGGTTGTATGATGAGTCCTGAGGTTTTATTTTGGGAAGAGACTTGATTCATGAACTCTGTAAGGGAAAAGTGTCCTAGGAGAGATGGAAGTATGCACACTTAGTTGTGCCTACATCATTCAGATACCCCTGACTGCCTATGGAACTTATGATGTATTTTTTAATACTTACTAATAGGATTTATTCTTAAGATTTTTATGTTATAAACTACTTTAAATAAAAATGCTTTACTTTCCTCACCAAATGTGAAATTTCTGCAGGTTAAAGAACAATAAAAATGTATAACAGCCTATCTATCTTTGTGTCTTAGTGCTTAGAAGTGGCTTGTACTTAACACTCAGTATCACTTTTTTGACACTAATTTATTTATTTGAATCATTTGATTGCAAACTAGAAAATCAGGTTATAATTAATAAAATTCTGGGTCTGAAGGAGACCAAAATATTATTTAGTATAAAAGTTTCATTGACATCAAGGTAGTTTAGATTAATTCATTCCACTTTTTTTTTTTTTTTTTTTTTTTTTTTTTTTTTTTACTGATTACCTGCTGTTTCAGGTGCTCTTCTAGACAATGTGGAATCAATATAAGGAAACATAATTCGTCCCTTGTAAGTTTTACCATAAGTCACACAATGAGTTAGTGGGACACTGATGAGGCTCTTTAACTCTTCTGTATTTCTATCTTTGGATTTGCCTTTTGCAGTTGTCTCACATTCATCTCATACATTCCTTTTCTACCACTAGTAACTTTTTGAGACCTTCATTTTAGGTATTACCAAATTGTTATAAAATATTTTAGCAGCAAATATTTTGTGTTTATTTGGTCAAGTTGATTACCACTGTTTCCAGAATAATCTTACTAAATCATATATTTAATTATTTATATTCCTTGCTAAAAAACATTTGCTTATCTTTGCCTATAAGAGAAGCCTACTTTCCTCACCCTAATATTCAGTACCTGTTATGATTTAAAACCAGAATACTCTATCAAACATACTTTGACTCTTCCCCTCAACCACTGATCTAGTTCAACATATTTGTTACTCTCCACGTATATCTTGAATCTTTCTGCCTACATATTATTTATTTTGCTTTTTCTGTTTTTAGCATATCTTTCCTTATCTTTGGTTGTCTGTACCTCCTTGTCCTTTAGTTTCCAGTAATGTCTTTGATCTTATTTACTAATCTGTTATAGTTATTTGCATACATATATTTTCTCTTCTATTGTATTTAAATTTTGGGGAACAATGATTGTGATTTTTTTTGAGCTTACAAATATTTCTCTGTAATCGCAATGAAGAGTAGAATAATTAATATTTGATTATTTGAATATAATCAGAGAGGAAGAGAACAGCACAAAGTCAAAAGCATGTGGTTCAGTGCTATAGAAGCAAACGGGGAAGGCTAAGCATCTGAGGGAAAGAACAAGTCCTAGACAACAAGGAGTTTGTCATATCTGAAGGGAGACATGACATCCAAAAAGAGTGAGGAAGGGACACAACAAGCATTCATTACCTACTTCACTATTTTGTTTAGATAGGATAAATAGACATTAAATTAATGTGTTCTATAGTTTTCCCTAGATGATTGAGGTCTATAGTGGCAAAAGATGTAAGCTTGTATTGCTGTTTATATTTTGTGAACCCAGTAGCCCTTTAATACATATGTATATGGTGGTAATAACTAAAATAATATACTTTATAATCAGAGTACTTCTCTGGTGACTAGGGCAGGTTTGGTGATAAAATTCAGCAATTATCTATTCCACTTGAACAAATTAGACTCTAAAGTTCCATATTAGAACTTACTGTCAAAAGTTTTTCAACATTTGAAAATTCATTTTAATTCACTGAAATGCATCATACACACAATCCACAAGCACACACTTTTTTCTTTCTTCTTTTAATTAAAAATTCAATACATAGTCTACCCATATTAAGTTCAAGAAACAGGCTGGAGGAGAAGTTAAAAAAAAGTATTTTAAATTTTTAAAATTACAAAAAAATTTTAAGAATATTTCATCAACAACTTTGGGATATTGAATCCTAATGCACATGTTCCTTGCTTTGAGATGCTTATTCAACTTTCCCCCATCACTTGAATGATGACTGGGAGAGAGATGGAAATTACATATATATACATATATATATATATGTATATATATACATATATATACACACACACACACACGTATACATGTAGGACTAGAGAGAAATAGGAATAGTGTCCAATGAGACAAGGAATTGTCCAAGCGAGAGTCCGGGAGCCCCCATTGGCATTATCAAACTATATAAATGGTGTCATTTTCACATACATCTGTTCCGGGATTTTTTCAAGGGCCTGAGTAGGGTGAAGGTAAATTCTTATAAGCCTCGGTTTTTAAAAATGTAAAGTTTCTGATTAATCCCCAGTCTCCAAACATGAAGTTCTCTTATGACAAACTGTAATGATACAGTCTTTCTATCACTTTCCTGGTTTAAACAGTTAAGTGAAAAGCAAGTGAAGTTTGTATATGCATTAGAGCATCTCCACCTGTTGTTTATGCCAAATCCTTCATGAGGTAGGCACATTGATATTCCAAAAGTTTCCCTAGGTACCAGTCATCAGCACGGTACTTCATTCTGGCAGCTATCTTTACATGCATATAAATTATCCTAAAAGGTGCTCTTGCTTTGTTTTGTCAGTGAAAGTCTATTAATATAAAGTTCCATATTTTTATCTCAATTATTGATTTTTAAGCTGGATCATTTGGACATTTCCCCCCACAATCTGAGTTTTTTCCACACATTTTGCATATATAATCACTAATTTTCTGTCATTTCTCCACCTCTGTCATTACTGTGGCTGTTTATTCTTTTTTACATTCTCATCCATCTATTAATCAAGATATCTCTGGCTAATCAACAAAACACATCCTCACTTTTTCTGCCACTTCTTCCTCAAATATTTTTTTAGAGGTTAAATGTTACAGTCTTGAAACATCTTGAGCAGATAGAAATATCTATGATGTGTAGTCATTCAGATCTGGTATTATAACATTAGCATTGAGAAATTAAGCATGCATGAGTGAGGAAATTCCAAACTTAAAATTCTCATTAATTCATGTACATTAAAAAGATATAGAGTCAAAAGTGTTTTTCTGTTGTTATTTTTTAATTTAAATTTTAGCTAGTTAACACACAGAACAATATTGGTTTCTGGAGTAGAATTCAATGATCCATCACTTACATACAACACCCAGTGCTCATCATAACAAGTGCCCTTCTTAATACTCATCACTCATCTAGCCTATCCCCCACCCACCTCCCTCCATTGACCTTGTTTCCCTCTCTCCTTTTTTTTCTTTTCCCCTTTCCCATATCTCCATCTGTTTTCTTTCTTAAATTCCACATATGAGTGAGGTCATATGATATTTGCCGTTTTCTGACTGACTTATTTTGCTTAGCATAATACACTCTAGCTCCATCCATGTCATTGCAAATGACAAGATTTCATTCTTTTTGATGGCTGAGTAATATTACACACACACACACGCACACATGCACACATGCACGCACACCCCACCTCTTCTTTATCCATTCATCAGTCAGTGGACATTAGGGCTCTCTCCATAGTTTGGCTATTGTATCAATGCTGCTATAAACATCAGGGTGCATGTATCCCTTTGAATCTGTATTTTTGTATCCTTTGGGTAAATACCTAGTCATGCAATTGCTGGACCATAGAGGCTAATTCTTTTTTTTAATACTTTGAAAAACCTCCATACTGTTCTCCAGAGTGGCTGCACCAGTTTGCACTCCCAACAACAGTGCAAGAGGGTTCCCCTTTCTCCACATCCTTGTCAACACCTGTTGTTTCTTGTGTTGTTGATTTTAGCCATTCTGACAGGTGTGCGATGATATGTCATCATAGTTTTGATTTGTATTTCCCTGATGATGAGTGATGTTGAGCACTTTTTCATGTGTCTGTTAGCCATTTGGATGTCTTTTTTTGGAAAAGTGTCTATTCATGTCTTTTGCCCATTTTTTAACTGAGTTTTTGTTTTTTGGGTGTTGTGTTTGATAAGTTCTTTGGAGATTTTGGATACTAAGACTTTAGTTATATGTCGTTTGCAAATATCTTCTCCCAATCTGTAGGTGCCTTTTAGTTTTCTAGGTTGTTTCCTTTGAAGTGCATAATTTTTTCTTTTGATGAAATCTCAGTAGTTCAGTTTTGTCTTGTTTCCCTTGCCTGTGGTGATGTTTCTAGTCTAGGACTAGTCTAGGACTGCTTCTGCTGCATCTCAAAGGTTTGGGGCTGTCTTGCTTTCATTTTCATTTACTTCCATGTGTATTTTTAAGCCTTCTTTAATTTCCTGGTTGAACTGTTCATTCTTTAGTAGGATGTTCTTTAACCTCCATTATTTGAGGTCTTTCCAAGCTTTTTTCTTGTGGTTGACTTATAGTTTCATAGTGTTGTGGTCTGAAAATGTGCATGGTATGATCTTGATTTTTTGTACTTGTTAAGTACTTGTGATCCAATATGTGATCTATTCTGGAGAATGTTTCATGTGCACCTGAGAAGAATGTGTATTCTGCTTTAGGATAAAATGTTCTGAATGTATCTGTTAAGTTCATCCAGTCCAGTGTGTCATTCAAAGTCATTGTTTCCTTGTTGATTTTCTACTTAGATGATCTGTCCATTGATGTAAGTAAGTGGGGTATTAAAGTCTCCTACTATTATCGTATTATTATCAGTGAGTTTCTTTATGTTTGTTATTAATTGATTCATATATTTGGGTGCTCCCAAGTTGGTGGCATAAATATTTATAACTGTTATATCTTCTTGATGGGTAGACTCCTTAATTATGATATAATGCCCTTCTTAATCTCTTGTTACAGTCTTTGTTTTAAAATCTAGTTTGTCTGATATAACTATGGCTACTCTGGCTTTCTTTTGACAACCATTAGTATGACAGATGGTTCTCCATCCTCTCACTTTTAATCTGTGGGTGTTTTTCAGTCTAAAATGAGTCTCTTGTAGGAAGCATGTAGATGGATCTTATTTATTTATTTTTTATCCATTCTGATACCCTATGTCTTTTGATTGGCGCATTTAGTCCCTTTACATTCAGAGTGATTTTTGAGAGATACGAATTTAGTGCCATTGTGTGACCTGTAGAGTTGGTGTTTCTGGTGATGTTCTCTGGTTCTTTCTGGTCTTTGTTGCTTTTGGTCTTTTTTTCTCCACTCCAAGAGTCCCCCTTAAGATTTCTTGCAGGGGTGGTTTAGTCATCATGAACTCCTTTATTTCTTTTTTTTGTCTGGGAAACTCTTTATCTCTCCTATTTTGAATGACAGTCTTGCTAGATAAAGAATTCTTCCCTGCATATTTTTTCCATTTAGCACGTTGAATATTTCCTTCCACTCCTTTTTGGTCTGCCAGGTCTCTGTGGACAGATCTGCTGTGAATCCGATCTCCCTTTCCTTGTAGGTTAAGGACCTTTTTTCCCCTGGCTGTTTTCAGGGTTCTTTGTTTGTGTATTTTGTAAATTTGACTATGATATGCTTTGGCAATGGCCTGCTTTTGTTGAATTTAGTGGGAGTTCTCTGTGGTTCCTGGATTTTAATGTCTGTGTACTTCTCCAGATTAGGGACGTTTTCAGCTATAATTTGTTTGAATAAACCTTCCTCCCCTTTATCTTTCTCTTCATCTTCTGGGATTCTTAGGATACAAATGTTATTACGTTTTACTAAGTTGCTGAGTTCTCTAAATGGTCCATTACCTTTCTTTTCCTCTTCTTTTCAGCTTCATTTATTTCCATAATTTTATCTTCTATATCACTGATTTGCTCCTCTGCTTTGTCCATCCTCGTTTTTATGGTCTCCATTTGTGTTTGCATCTCAGTTACAGGATTTAAATTTTGGCATGACTAGATTTTAGTTCTTTTACCTCCATAGTAAGGGATTCTCTAGTGTCTTCTATGTGTTTTTTTTTTTTTCAAGCCCAGCTAGTATCCTTATAATTGTTTTAAATTCTAGTTCAGACATCTTTCTTATTTCTGTATTGATTAAATCCCTGGCTGTGAGTTCTACCTCATGTTCTTTCCTTTGGGGTGAATTCTCCTGTTTAATCATTTTGTCCAGAAAAGAAAAGAAGAGAAAAAGGAACAACAAAACAAACAAACAAAAAACAAAAAACAGACAAACAACAACAACAAAAACAAGCAAAAAATTACGGGGAAAAAAAACGCAAGAAAGACAAAAACACAAAAAAAAGAAAACCAAAAAACTCCTACATCCTGGCTGTGTTTTGGTCTGCTTGTTAAAAGAATCTAGATCCCAAAATAAAAAAATAAAGTAGACAAAAAAATAAAGTGTGTGTGTGTGTGTGTATATATGTATATATATACACATATATATGTATATATATACACATATATATGAAAATATATATGAAAGCATATACGTATATATACATATATATACACACACATATATATGAAAATATATATATATATGAAAGTATATATATACATTTTAAAAAACTGACAAACAAAAAAGGAATTGGAAAATATAAGAAGATAAATGAAAAAAATGATAAAAATAAAAGAAATAAAGAATAAAAGTAAAAATGGAGCTCGATCCTATTTCTTCTAGAGCTGGAGCTTTGCAGCACTCAACAATCAATAAACTTGTTGTGAGCTAGTTGGTCAGGGGAGGTGCCTCCTGCACTGATTCTTGGGTGGCCTTGTTTCAGTGGAAATATGTCTCCAGAGCCCAAGCCCGGCGGGGCTTCGTGTATGTGGCTCCAGCCTCCACTAGGTGGCACTGCTTTTTTCCCTGAAAACTTACAGCTCTGATAGGTGATATGAATATGGGGGCGCCCTGCTCTCTAGCCTTGGAGTGAAATTTTGGGCTTTCTCCTCTTCAGTGAGCCGTCACAGAAAAGCCATCAAGCACCCTATTTGTTTCCCCAGTTTCTGTTTGAAAACTGTGTTCACCTTGCCCATGTCTGAGCCTTTTTATATCAGGTGTGTGATTGAGTTTTCAAAACCCCAAATTTCAGGGACGCCTGCAGCAGGGACTCACACTGTTCCTCTAGGGGAGGGTTTAGCCATACTTGCAGGCCAGTCCCAGGAAAGGGCTACTTGATTGTGGGGTGGTTTGCAGTTCATAGCAGAAAGCCAGCACCAAGACCCACTGCTGTGTGGCGCCATCCATTCTTCCTGCAACCTAGGGGATCCTCAGACCATCATGGGATTGTGCTCCTCCTTGCCAACTGAACACCTTTAATCCAGGCATGTCCCCCGTGGTTGTGAACTTAAAAGTTCAGATTTTGTGTTCCATCACTTCTAATACTTTGTAGTAGCCTCTGTAAGCAAGCTCCTTCCCCTCTGCAGCATCCACAGCTATGTCTCCCCCAAGTGAACTTCTGCAACTCCTACCGTCCAAGAGATGGTCACTTTTCTACTGCAGTTTTTGTTCTCTCAGACCTCCAATTGACTTCATGGGTGTTCGGAAAATTTGATAACTATCTAGCTGTGTTTGAGGGATGAGAGAAGCTCAGGGTCCTCCTACTCCTCCACCATCTTAAGGGTGAAACATTGAATTTCTACTCAACATTTTACATACTTCACAATTTCACAATGATTATGCTTTAAAAAAATTGTGGAAATATTGAGACATGTTGCACTCACTGGTCTTATACCTATCTCATTTTCACATTATCATGTTTTTATTTAGAAATGCTTTCCCAGGGGCACCTGGGTGGCTCAGTCGTTAAGCGTCTGCCTTCGGCTCAGGGCATGATCCCAGTGTTCTGGGATCGAGCCCCACATCAGGCTCCTCTGCTGGAAGCCTGTTTCTTCCTCTCCCACTCCCCTTGCTTGTGTTCCCTCTCTCGCTGGCTGACTCTATCTCTGTCAAATAAATAAATAAAATCTTAAAAAAAAAAAAAAAAGAAATGCTTTTCCAGTTGCATTCCAATATGGACCTCTCACAACTCATCTAATCATTACATAAAAATTGACTTGCACATAGCATTTAACTTAGACTTAGCTTTGGCTATCTCTATCAAGCCATCTTTTCATTGTTATCCCAGCAGTATATCTCATATAAGACTTAGCCATAGCTGTTTTTCCCTTGGAAAGCTTTCAAACATTTAAAATGGTTAATAATTATTTAAAATAAGAATACTTCAAAAAGCTTTTTATTATTTAAATATTTAATATTTTGTCTTTGAAAATCATGCAATAAGACATTTATTGTTACTTTCTTCTTCTTGAGTGGCTTACTAATATAATATATAGTATCACATATATTAGTATACATACTTCACATATATACGTATAAATATATATACTCCCAAGGCTATGGTCTAGCTGACTAACATATTCTTTTTTATTTTAAGGAAGTTCAAAAATATACATTGGATTTTCTTCAATCAATTATTGTTACTACTTTATTTGGATTCATAAAACAAGACATATCTTCTTTCTTCTGCAAGGTAAGAAATATAACTTCTTTTCTATGTTCTGTTATTTGAGTTTTTAACTTTTTAAAAATTATCCCAGCTTAAAAAATATAAATTTTCCCCTCTTTACAAATCTCTCATAGTTTACTATGTGTATTTTCTCCCTCATATCACTATCAAGATTTTTTTTAAGGATTTTTATTTATTTGAGAGAGAGAGAGGAAGAGAGAGCATGAGCAGGGGGAGGGGTGAGGGAGAGGCAGGCTCCCCACTGAGCAGGAAGCCTGATGTGGGGCTCGATCCCAGGACTGGGGATCATGACCTGAGCTGAAGGCAGCCACTTAACTGACTGAGCCACCCAGGCGCCCCTCTGTCAAGATTTTTTAATGGAATTTATTAATTTTGACTCTGTTCAGAATTTATTCTTTTTTTTTCTCAGAATTTCTCATTACTTGGTAATCATTTATCAAAGAATTGGGTCTGTTTATAAACTCACAACCTTTCTCCATTGATATTTGTTTCCCTGTTGACACGATGTAGCTTGGGTTTAATATTTAAAATAGATCATAATATGAGGTAAATCTTACTTCATCTGTCTTTCTCTAACAATTTTACTCATCTTCAGAATAAAACTGAATATTCTTGCTTGCTTACACCCCTTAATAAATTTCAAAATTATTTTTTGTAAATTAAAAATTCCATTCAGACTTTGATTTGAAATATGTTAAATTTATAAATCAACTTGGTGAAAACAGATATTTCTATAGCACTTAGTATTTCTAGCTAAGAACATGGTATGTCTATCCATTTATTAATATTTTATTTTAAAATGTCCAATAGAATTTATAACTTTTTTCATTTGTCATAACAGAGTTTTCATAAACTTTATATCTTAGTAGAAGACTGATTGCTATTGCTAATGAAAACTTGTTTTTTGCCACTATTTTTACTGTGACAATTGTTAGTAAATAGGATGATATTTAGTTTTATTCTTCAAATATCCATGTAGCTTTTTAATCTATTTAATCCATTTAGTTTTTTGTTTGAATATGTTTTGTCAATCTTTTTGTTATAGATGATACTTCTGAATTAATTATCAGAATGCCATGGTATTAAAATACTGGGTTTTAAATAAAGGCTGTAGCACTGAGGGAATCGATCTTGTGGTTACTCAAAGTTAGTGAGTCAAAGTGAGCAACTGGCAAAGTGGTCTTCGTATTACAGTGCTATTATGAATATACTTTCCATTATTAAGACATATGGAATATTATTTTATGGAATAGGATGGAAATAGGAAAATAATGGGTTTCATGGTTTTTATGCATGGCCTGAAACATATTGCACATGTTTGTGGAAATTAGAGCAAACCGTCTTCAGGGTTGTAGATGGTTTTGGAATCTATCTAATATTATAACATAACACAAATTAAATCTTTGTGAAAAGCATACAGTGTAGAAAAATTAGAATTCTAATGAAAGATCTTCTGTTGTTTTCCTTAGAGATTGTATAGAACATATGTGAAGTTAAAATTTTCTCTAAAAGCTTAACTCTCTCTGGTTTTGCTTTTTGTTTTTTGGGGTTTTTTTCCCCCTATCAGGGAAGGTAATGATTTATACTTAACGTAAGATTACCTATCACTTAACTCATTATAATTATTCTTTGTAATTTTTTGTTATATATTTACATAGTCATTTTAAACTCCTGAGCTACTGATTGGTCTATGGGTCTACTTATATTGTCTATTTTTATTTTTGATTATGAGTCACACTGTTTTGCTCCTTGACATGTGTATAAGTTTTAGTTTATATACCAGACTTGTAGATGATGCATTATAGAGACCGTGGAATTTGTTATATTTTTTTCCAAATAGTGTTTAGTTTTGCTCCAGCACAGAATGATATAACTCTATTGCCATGATCTTGTGGAGGCTTGGTTTTCAACTTTTTTGGTTAGATGTGTCCTTATCCTATATTATGTTCCTTAGCCATTTAATGCTTGTTCTTCAGGCATATAACTTCTAGGGTTTCAGTGGAAAATGTGATGTGCTTATTAAGCCAGTCTAACTTAGCAGGACTCTAAATTATTTCTCCCCAGCACCTTGTGATTGCTAAATTCTCTATTCAGATTAGTTAACCTTCCAAATATTGTTTTCTGTGAAGTTCCTTAGATTCTTGTCTTATGTACCAACATTTTAGAAATCACCCAAGAATCTGAATGAAATTTACATTGGGACTTTGGTGCTCTCCCCAGTGTGACTTCCTTCAGCCTCTCAGGCAGTTCAGAATTCTGAAAGATGAGAACTCTTTAGTGATTTGAATGATTGTTCTTCTATATGTTAAGAAGTAATGATTTTTGTTTTTCTGGATATCTATAATGCAATGTGGTATGTTTTCTCTTTTTCTTTCTTTCTTCAAAAATTATTTTTTAGTGGTCATCAAGCATCTTGAATCCATAAATTTTGTCTTTCTTCAAAATTGGGAAGTTTTCAGCCCTTTTTTATTATATACCTATATATATGTAAAAAATTATATATACCCCCCCCCCAGCTCCCCTCTGGGATTCCAAAATCCAATCAGTGAGATTCTTCATGTATTTTTCAGCAGATACAATTATGCTTGAGGTATCAGTGACCAGTAGAGATCCTGTGTGGAGCCTTTGGCTGGCACTGTATGTCAATAATAACATAGAACTTTAGGTTTTATTGAACAGCTGCTGTCCTCCTCTGTAGATATTATTCTTTTGAGGAAAATGAAAACAAAAACAAAACAAAACCACAAACTTATCTCTTACTACTGGGATTTAGTAGAAACTGAACATTTAAACAGGAGTCACCAAGTTCCCTTGGGACCTGAGAGACTTATTGAGAAATGTATGTGATATACCTTTGAACCGTACAGTTGGGTATGCCTATGGAGTGGCATAAATGGATCAGCCTTGAGCAGAACCGAAAACCATAAGTAAATTATGTGAACAAGTGTGTTTCCTACCATGTTCCTCACTATCTCTCCTCCTGCTTCACTGTTTCCTCCTTCAATATATATAGCTTCATGGAAAGTTCCATATGACTAGTTGGCTGAGACAGAAAAAAAGAATCAGGCACAGTTTAATGATGGTTCTGCATGGTATGTTGGCTCCACCCTACATTGGGTAAATTCAGCACTATGCCTCAAGGGTGACCCTGAAAGAAGTAGTGAAAGAAGATTGTCAAAAGGGCAGAGCTTTGAGTAATGGATCTATTATTTATTTCATCTGGAATGAGCGAGAGAGACAGAAATACAGATTTCAGTTATTTGTTGGCAGTAGGTAATGATTTGGCTGGATGGCTAGAGACATAGAACACAATTGGAAAACCGGTGACAGGGTAGTCTGAGGAAGATAACTGTGGATGGTCTTTTTTAAATGGGCAGAGTTTTAAAGTATTTTTATTTCATGAAGCAAAATACTCTCCAAGAACAAACACCTGAAGAGAATCTTACTAATCAGGTAGTTAAGATGACCTGTCCAGTGGATGTCAGTCTGACTCTTGCCTCAGCCACCCTTGTTCTTGCTTAATAGTCTTATTAAGTAAGCTTATTACTTGGGCTTATTATACTGGCTCAGGAACATGGATTTTTACAAAACAAGGCCAAAAACACCTAAACATAGCTGAGTGCCCATGTGCCATCAAAAGATATCAACATTGATCCTACTATGTGTAGCAGGTTGATCACACTGGGGCACGTCTATGATAAAAGGGACAGGGCCTTGTTCTCACTGAAGTAGACAGTTACTATGGATATGAATATAGCTTTCTTTCTCACAGTACCTCTGCCAAAATTACCAATCATGAACTTATAAAATGTCTTGTTTATAACCATGGTAATCCACAGAACATTGGTTTTGACCAGGGAACTTACTTTAAAGTGAATGAATTTTAGAAATGAGCTCATACTCCTGTAATTCACTGGCTTATGATCCTTATCACCTGAAGCAGTTAGCCTGATAGAATAGTTTAGTTGCCTTTTGAAGACACAATGTATGACTTCAGGTGAAAAGCTATATGTTGTTTGAGATAATGTCCTTAAAAATGTGATCTGTCTTCTGAATGAGCAACCAAATATGGCATTGGTTTTATCAAAACCAGGATTCATGGGTTCAGGGATCCTGGTATGGTAAAGGGAGTGATTCTATCACAATTATCCCTAAGATTCTCTAACAAAAAGTTGGCTTCCTGGGTTTGTACCTTTGCGCTATAGTTTATAGGAGTTAGTTTTCAAGTGAGGACTACATTCACAAAGGGGCAAAGCAATAGATGAGAAGCTGAAATCGCCACCCAACTACTTTGAGTTTATTATGCCACTGAACCAATAAACAAAAAAGGAAGTTACTTTTTAGATGAGGTGATTCTGATTATCAAGGGCAAAATGGGTTGTAAATACACCCAGTTTCATTTCTGGTGACAAGGAAGAGTGAGTCTGGAACACAAGGGACTTTTTGGGAGACCTCTTAGTGGATCCATATTTTTATCATGTGATATTTATTATATGATAAATTTCAATAGAAAAATAAAAACAACTAGATAGAGACAAGACTGTTGCTGGCACAGACTCTTCAAGAATGAAGGTTTGAGAGCACCTGGTTGGTGCAGTTGGTTGTGTCCAACTCTTGGTTTTAGCTCAGCTTATGATCTCAAGGTTGTGAGATTGAGCCCCTCATTGGGCTTCACGCTCAGCATGGAGTCTGCTTAAGAATCTCTCTCCCTCTACCCCTACCCCCTCTCTCAAATAAATAAATAAAGCTTAAAAAAATGAATGAAGGTTTGGATAAATGTACCAAATGAACCATTAGCCCATGAGGAGCTTGCTGATGACAAAGAGAGCAATGTTTAAATAGTACCTATGACCACGTGACAGGTTGTGTGTGGGGGGGGACCTTTAGTAGTTATTTTTATTTTTTGATGTGAATTCATGTGTGTTGGTTTGTATTACCTAGTTCTTTTTCTTTTTTTCATTTCTCATTCTTTCACTATCTACATAAAATGTGTTAAGAGCAGTTAACCTTATATCTCAATATTTGAGTTGAAGACTATCAAAGAAAGACAGTGATTCAGCTAGAAGAATGACCTTACTCAAGGTGGATAAAGTGAGACTCTCTGTAATCTCTTTTACCTAAGTGTTAGCATATTAGTGTCTGTAAGATAGAGACTTGCATAGAAGTAGGTGGAAATGTAATTTTGATGATATCTATTTTAGAGATTTACATATGGTTAAAAGATGATTATAAAACTGCTTCAAAGCTGTCATAGCTAGATTGTGTGGTATGAATTAGAGCTGGCCAAAAGAGAAACATGCATGAAGGGCATTGGAAGGGTGAAAGTTAAGCAGTGGCCATCATTCTCAGAAGGTTACATGGTCAGATAGGTCTCAGACAAGCACATAGGGGGTCAGTGAGTCCCAGTTTGTTTTCTCTTTATTGTCCAGTTTGTTGTCCCAAACGCTGGCCCTGCTAACACTGATGGGAGGCCAGCCACTAGATGCTTGAGTATGGACTCACAAGAGGCAGGAGCTCACCATAGTTGCTCTGTGGTCTCCCATTTTGTGTCTCCAACCTAGTGCCTGGATATGCTTAGTGTTTTGGGCTTGCCTGTGAACTCCTGCTTTTCCACTTGTGCTTGTGCTTCAGGCAGATGGATCAGTAATTCTTTGTCATTACACATCAACTTGCAGACTTTTGCTTCCCTAGCACCTTCCATATTTCTGTAAGATATACTTCTATAATAAATTTCTATTTACTAGCAGTTATAGTCGCTCTCCATTTCTTATAAAACCTTAACTAATATATACAGTGATGTCATTTTTTTAAGTTTCTAGTTAATTTTGCTTCATTTATAGAAATCAGCCTGGTCTCCTAAAAATTTCTCATATTCCTTCATAACTTTTATTTTTTAACTTATAATTTTATTTTATTTATAATTTTGAATGCATCTATTTTTATTCTGTGTCTGAAAACCCTATTATCTAGAATCATCAGTATGCATGCAATTGCCTTTTAATAGGTTGTATTAAAGAACAGCATTGCACTCTACTCTAACTGAGAAAGTCTCCCTTTAAGGTACCAAGAAATACTCCCCATCCCCGGGTCTTTCTGCAGGTAACAGCTCATTCATTGTATTTGCAGGAAATTTGACATGGGCTCTTTGAGAGGACATTTTGAATGGTTTTAAATGAAGTTTTGAAATTTTAAGCTAAAATTGATGGGAGAGTTATTGGAATAGACTTAGATGTCATTGATTGGTAAGCATAATTATCCTTCTACCCAGAAAAGTAGGGTGTTTAACAAAAATTTGGTAGCAATTATTGAAAAAAATAAAATTCTTTCATGCATGTACCATGCTGTATTGAACTCCTCAAACCTGCAAAGCCAGACTTTAACAAGTCAAGCTCAGATCTCATTCTTTTCATTTCTGTGGCCTTTACTTTAGATTCTCTTTCCCCAGATTTCCCCAAAACACCAGAAATGATCTTCTCATTCTAGTGCTTATCTTTGTACAGAGGCAATCTAATTTTGTCCTGTCATCTTTATGTTCCTACTACTCAGAGAATAAAGTACACATTTATTAGTATGATTTGTCCTCCACCACTTTAAAATTTAGTTTGCTGTCATACTGTGCTCCCACACACACACTGAATTAAAAAGCCATAAGAAATTACCTCCCCTATCGTGTCTGCCTTTTTCTCACCTGCCTGTTTTTCTACCTGTTTTTTCTCTTTTGTTCTTCCTGGAAAATCGTACTCAGTTTTTGGGTAACACATTATTGCTCANGACCCTCTAGGATTATGATAAATACTTTAATAAAAATTATTGTTATTTGTGTATAAGCCTGTCTTCTTCACTAGGTTTTAAACTCCTTGATTAGAGGAACTGAGTCATAGATACTTCTCTATCTCCAGTGGCCACCAGGGTGTCTGCTGCTTGGTACTTGGTGAATGTTCAATCAGCAGCATGTGTGCTACAATTTTGTAATGAATTATTGAGATACACTATTTTTTCATAAAATCTTTTTTTTTTAATTTAAATTCAAGTTATTTAACATGTGGTGTATCACTAGTGATTCATCAGTTGAATATAACACCCAGTACTCAGTACATCAAGTGTCCTCCTTAATGCCCTTCACCTAATTACCCCACCCCCTCACCCATCTCCTCTCCAGCAGCCCTCAGTTTGTTGCCTATAGTTAAGAGTCTCTTAAAGTTTGCCTCTCTCTCTGTTTTTATTTCATTTTTCCTTCCTTTCCCATATGTTCATCTGTTTTGTTTCTTAAGTTCCACATATGAGTGAAATCATATGGTATTTGTCTTTCTCTGACTTTTTTCGCTTAGCATAATACTTTCTAGTTCCATCCAGATCACTGCAGATGGAAAGATTTCATTCTTTTTGATGGCTGAGTAATAGTCTATTGTATGTATATACCACTTCTTCTTTATCCATTCATCTGTTGATGGATATCTGGGTTCTTTCCATAGTTTGGCTATTGTGGACATTGCTGCTATAAACATTGGGTTCACGTGCCCCTTCAAATCATTGTTTATATCCTTAGGATAAATATCTAGTAATGCAATTGCTGGGTCATAGAGTAGTTCTATTTTTAACTTTTTGAGGCACTCCATACTGTTTTCCTGCACAAATTTGCATTTCCACCAACAGTGTAAGAGGGCTCCCCTTTTTCCACATCCTCACCAACATCTGTTGTTTCCTGAATTGTTAATTTTAGCCATTCTGATACCATTCTGTGAAGTGGCATCTCATTGTGATTTTGATTTGTATTTCTCTGATGATGAGTGATGTTGAGCATTTTTTCATGTGTCTGTTAGTCATTTGTATGTCTTCTTTGGAAAAACGTCTGTTCACATCTTCTGCCTACTTCTTGACCAGATTTTTTGTTTTTTGAGCATGAAATCTTTATAAATACATATCTTTCCCTTTATGTTGTCTAGTTTGGTAGTGGTAATTAGAGAAGTGTTAAAATTGGCCCAGATACTTTATGGAGTTAAAAATTACAGAATTGGCATGGGACTGATATTAATCTAGTAAAATTACCTGTATGATAATTAGATAGTCTCTTGAGCTTTTTCTTAATTCTTTATTTTTTTTTCAGTAATAAAATTGAAAATGTGTGTCATGAGATAAGAGGGATATAACTAAAGACCCACATTTGCTAGAATATAACACATTTCAATAATTACTAAAGTTAAAGGACAGTATGAAAGCAAGCCTGCTTTTTCCAGAGAAAAATATTTTACTAACGGTACAAGTATAACAGCTTCTAAAGTTAGAAATGAGCTTGAAACTTCAGAACTCATTATCTTAAAATCGTCTTTAGCTCTGGAATAATATAACTTTTGAAAAGCCATTTCTAAGGTAAATATAGAATCAGAATTAGAGATTCAAATAAATATTTTTGTACATTTGCACAGCTCAAGCTTCTGCTTCAGTGGAAGAAATTCTAAAATGACTTCTTCGGCTATCATTTATCAGCCATTATAACAACTCGGTGGTTTGGATCTTTAAAACCCCAAATTCCAGTAATTTGATAAATTTAGAATCTATCAACACTAAAACTTTCTGTTTGAGAACAGTCTCCTCACAAAGTAAGATAAAAATTTCCCTAATATCCGTTTAAGTACATATTGGCAATACTGCAGATTCTGCCTGATGTTTGTTCAAATGCAGAGTCATGTAGATTTTATAATTGAAAAGACCTCCCCAAATCATCATTAAATGAAACTGCAAAAAATATCTTGGCTTCATCTTTAATTAGAATCAGGCCTTCTTCCCATAGGATAATCACCTCATTAAAACACATTTCCAGACGACTTATATGATTCTGTGCTAATGTGGGTCTCCCAGGTGTTTTTTAAGTTGATGCGGGATCTGCTGATTGGTGCTTGCCTTGAGACCGTTCAGACCTGATTGATTTCAAGGCCTAAACTGAAGTACTGTGAGGAATTGCCAGGGCAGGCAGGAAAAGTGAGTTCCCACGCAGATGTGCAGCTGATCATTTGTGTGATCTTAGCTGATTCTCCCAAACTCCATTTGCTTTATTTACTTTATTGAAAAACTAAGTATGTATGAGAATGATGATGTGGAAAAGATGACAACATTCTCTCTTAACTTCTAAGAAACCCTTAATATGGAATTTTGGTATTGTGTGCTTATGAATTTATCCATTCCCCAAATCACATCAAATAAAATACCATGATTACCATGGGTTTCCACGTCCGTCCTACACTTATACATTCTCTTTGGAAATATCTAGCCCTAACCTTCCCCCTCCCTACCCACCTCACATTTCTATGAAAAATAATCTCTAGAAAAGATTTTGCAATTCTGTCCCACCATAAAAATTATATATCTTTTCTATGTAGTGCAGTTTGGCCATCTTTAAAATAGGATGCTAAAATTACCTGTGTCTAAGATTTGTTTTGAGAGTAAAATCAGAAAATGTATGTGATTTATTTAAGTCTAACACATTACATGTTCTCATTGTTATAACTACTTGTTATCACTGTATTTTTTTTAAAAATCAGTGTGATAAAAATGGTTGAAAACATTTGGAATATTTGGAAATAATTAGAAAATAATAAATTGGAAAATCTCTGGCAGCTCTTTAGTTGATCATGTGTTTTGAATGATTTAAAAAATTAAATCTCTTCAAACAGCAATGTATATATAGCAAGTGATATGTGGGGTTCCTTTCTTTGCCTTGGTTCTCTGTTTTAAAATTTGCATTGTGTCATCTAATTTACATTTACTCAGACCATTTAAAAACTTTCTCATATATATGTATATGTGTATATATACATGTGTTTATATATGTCCCTTTATATATGTGTGTGTATATATTTTTTCAGCATAAATTATAAAAGAAAAATAAACATACCTAAAACAATTGCAATAGTCATATATGCATAATCTTTGTTATTGTAACCATGTCAAAGCATCATATAACAAATAATCAAATTCTTATAAACACTGTATGTGAACTCTATATATTCAACTAATTGGTCTTCAAAATGTGTGCAAACCAGGATTTTAAATTACAAGATACCTCTGTATTTATATTGTCCCAAACAGAGCTCATGTCTGATCACTATAAATTAGGTTTCTTCCACCTCTCCTCCTTTCCATTTCTGAAAACCGACAAAAAAAGATTTTTTTTTAAATACTAGATTACCCAAGCAACAAGACTCCTTAATTTTTGAGTTATATTTGAACTCAGGGAAATCACTGTTAAGACCCAATTAATCCAATTGTGATCAAATACATCATAGACTTTATGCAGTATTTTGCTTCAAAGAACGTTATTCATTATGTCATTTTCTTCCTTCAAACTTCTTGACTCAAGTGAATATTATTGTGAATAGTCTTCTCTCAATTAACCTTTTCACAAAAGGTTAATAGAATTTCTGTGAATTTAAAAATGTATCTGAAAAATTGCTAGTTCAAAAGAAGAAATACTAACATACTGATTACAAAGCATACAGTAAGACACTAAGTAAAATATGTGAGTAGTTTAGTTAAAAATACATTTACCCAATATTTTCTGAGCAAAAAGAGTTTTAATTTTTTATAAGAAGCTAACTAGCTTTTTTTTTTCTCCCTTAGAAGAAAAAAAAGTTTATATACAAACTGTAAGAGCATAAACTTTCTCTAGATGCAAAGGGAATGTTTCAGTATCTGAAAACTTTTGTATACTTCTGTGTAAAATGTCAAGTGCCATATAAATATGTCATGTTTAAAATAAAACCTGAAAGTTGGTAGATATAGCATTTGGAGGGTCATTTTGAGAATATGTTATGGTAATAAACTTAAGTTTTGAAGTTGCTTTATAACTTATAATTGCCTATAGAGTGATAATTTTGTTTTCATTTAAAAGAGGTAAGAACAAGTAACTTTTAAATTGTGATTGCAAAACCCTAAATAAAGAATTTAATAAAAACTGTAAGAGAAGACTTAGCGCTGATCAAGGAAGCCCTTGCACCTGCTCTGCCATTTCCTGGCAGTGAGATCTTGGACGAGCACTTTCTTTTCTGTTCTCTCTCTCGATCTAAGATAGTGATACTATCTGTAAAGTTAGCTTCCATGTTAACTAGACAAGAACTAAAAACTTCTATGAAGAAAAAACAATCAGTAACCTGGTTACTCTGTTGTTAACGTGGTCAATCAAAGTGGCATCATTTTCACACAGCCTCCATATGAGATAGAAAGGCACTTAATACACAATGCACACTCTCCATGTATTTTTTTAATTTGCTTGCAATTTTGTTTTGTTTTGTTTTGTGCTTTTGTTCTCCCATACTTCCAAATAGGTTTGTGGAAATTTCAGACTAAACCCCAACAGTGACTTCATGGGCAGAGCTAGCAGGAGAGTAAAGGGGGTGTGAAAATGTAAGGTGTTGTGAAATCGGGCTGGGTCAGAGGATGGGCCTGGGGAGGTTGGGGGCACTTCTGGGGTAGAGTCTTGGGAGGGGGGAGTGTGGGGACAGAGGGTTCCAGTCACAGAGGAGAACCCTTATAGTTGAGGTTATGGAAGCATTGCAGTTACTGGTGAGGACACTGCAGGGATACGACCTTGAGAGAGTGTGGCTGAGTATAGGTGAAATTTTTAAGCATTGCTTAGATATAATTTGAATCAAAATGAAGAAAAATTGAATTATAAATTATGAACTTGAGGATAATTGGAATTCTGTTGCTATTTACTCTGCTAAATTTTCTTATTGCGCCACTAACTAATCAAGTGAAAAGTCCCAAATCTTTCCTATACTCTACTAAGATATTTAGAAAAAAAATGAGGTATCAAAAACTGGAGTATGGGTTATGAAGAAATGGCAATTCGAGTAAAAAATAAATATATTTTATTCAATATAAACTGTTTCAAATATTATACCAAGAATTGGCAAACTTTTTCTGTAAAGGGATAAATAGAAAATATTTAAGCTTTGTGGGCCATGAAGTCTCTGCCCTAATTACTCACCTATGGAATTGTAGTACAAAAGTAGTCAAGTAATACATAGAGAAATGACTATGGCTGTGTTCCAGTAAAACTTTATTTGCACAAACAGATGGCAGTCTGGATTTAGGCCAAGTTTGCTGATACCTGAGAAAGAATATCAGCAGTTTGCTTTGTTTTTGTAGACTTGCTTTTGGCTTTGATTTTGGTCGTCTTCGTTTTTTAATTCTTACTTGTAGGCCATACCCCTTGCATCTAGCAAGACCTACTCATATCAGATAGTAACCAACCAACCTAATGAAATCTTACTTTGTTAGGGATTAAATGTGACTAAGAGGGGGAAAGACACCATAGTGGTGAAACATGTAATTGGACCCTAGACTTGTTATGGTATCCTTATGGTAGGTCCATCATTTAAAATTAACCAGAAACTGGATATGTTGGTGGTGGAGGTTCTTCTTTTTCTTTCTCTTCTCCTTTTCCTTCTTTCTTCTTCTGTATAACATTTTTATTAAAATACAATTTGTGTGTTATCAAATTCGCTCTTTTTTATAATAATTTTTTATTATGTTAATTTAGTCACCATACAGTATATCCTTAGTTTTTGATGTAATGTTCCATGATTCATTATTTGCGCATAACACCCAAGGCACCATGCAGTACATGCCCTCCTTAACACCCATCACCGGCCTATCCCAATACCCCACCAAATTCACTCTTTTTAAAGTATATAGCTTGGTGGGTTTTATTATATTCACAGTTATAAACCATGAGCTATAATTATATAAATTCCTGCCCCCCAAAAAAACACTGTATTTATCTTCTTTTTATTTTGCAAGTTACATCATATATAGATGATGCTTTAATTTTGTCAGCATTTATTTTTCTCAACTTCCTATCCGACACTGTTCAGAAACTTGAGATTTTTAAAAGATCGGAGAAAGTTAACGTGAGAACTTAGATGATTAAAAAATTTTTTTAAACATAGACTTGGAATGAACTAATAATAGGCATTTTAAACCCTAACCATATACTACTGTGTAATCTAATAACTATTTTCAGTCTTGTTCCTGATTCTCACTGTTTGATTATGACAGATTTTTCAAGCATAGCATTAGAATTGACTGTTCCTATTTAAAGTCAGCCCGAGAATTGACTAGTTTTTATGAATTATTTTTCTTCAATGAGTACATGGATCCCACATTATAATATTGTATAAGTGCAAGACTTCTGTCAACATTTTTTTTACTTCTGTCAACATTTTTATGTTCATTAAGCTAACTAAAAGCCCTGAGGGGAAGTGGAAAGGAATAAGTCATTGTATAATGACAATGAAAGAGAAAGGTAGCATTAGAAAATGAGATATCAAACAGCCAGTTTTTTTTTTTTTTTCAAATTTAAACAACAAACTCCATTTACTTCCTCTAAATTCGGTGGATTCTCAGTTTAAAATAACAGAAATAATTTGAAATTTTTGTTAAGTTTCTGCTTCAGTAAAGCAGATAACTCAACAATATCTGTCAGAATAGACCCTGATCTGATGAAGTGAGACCCACCTGGGAAAAATTGAGATGGTCAACTCTTATTTTCAAAATATATATGCAAATTAATAGAGAGGGAGAGCTCAACTCATAAGTAAGTGATGTTCAAGTCTGTTTTGATTAACATCTCAAAGATTTAGTTATTATACAGATCAGTTTCCACTACTTAAAATTCTCTCTCTCTCTTAAAAAAATCTACAGACAATTGTTCCTTCAAGGCTCACTTCAAAATCTAAATGAGGCCTTTCATTCCTGCCCAACTGAACCCTCTACAATGCTTGTTTTAGGACTGTCTCTATCATTGGTTTTTAAAATCATCATTGGCATGGTGAATAGTCCTTTTGGTGTTTTGCTTTTTTTAAAAAAATATATGTTCTACTTTCCAAATTATATTATAAACTTGCTTATAATTTAAAACATTTCTTTGTGTTTTAGTATCCCCAGCCTACATAAAAGGATTAATGAATCTTTATTGAGGGCCTTAATTTAACTCTAAATAAAATTTGGTAGCACTTAGAAATACTTTAAGAGACTGAACATAGTAATTAATATTGAGCTAGAGTCATGACATTATAATTATTTAGATAGATAAGCTTCCTATGGTTTGATTAATTATTTTGAATTTTTTTTCTTCAGTTGAATAAATGGATCCCAGAGAGCATTATATGGGTCTGTCACTTCTATCAACATTGTCAATGTCCACATTTATGTCAAAAACATCTGTGATTTTAAAAATACAGACTTCATGAAAGGTCTACCTTGAATGAAGAAGTTAATAAGGATTTGATAAGTTTCATTCGCAGTCACTTATACTTTTCTAATTACTTAATTATAAGAGGCATATCCAATAAAATAAGAACTCAATGATTCCCTTATTAAGTTATCGATAAAATGAATCATTTTAATATCTAGTAAAGGAGGTTACAGAGAGGACATGACCATAGGTTGGCCCTTAAGCTGGACCCAGAGACTCCTTACCTCCTCCCCTGTCCTTGAATTGTATGATCTCCCTACCATTCCCATAGTGGGAATCATTTTCAAGGACACAGCCTTGAGAAAACAGTGTGCTATTGAGACATCTGTATGGCATACATAACTGAACCCAGACAAGGCCTCTATATAAAGTTTTAAGATTCTGGCAGGCAGAGGTGCCTGGGTGGCTCAATCCCTTAAGCGTCTGCCTTAAGCTAGGGTCATGATCTCAGGGTCGTGGAATGGAGCCCTGCATTGGGCTCCCTGCTCAGTGGGGAGTCTGCTTCTCCCTCTCCCTCTGCTGCTCCCCCTGCTTGTTCTCTCTCTGTGTCAAATAAATAAAATCTTAAAAAAAAAAAAAAGATTCTGGCAGGCAGGTATGGAGATCAACATCTCTGTGGACACCCTAGGCAAGACTCATATGTAAGTTTTGTAAGTTCTCTTGCTTATTAAACCTGCCACCTCTCAATTTGGAGTGGTCTGATTCTTTCTTCAGTCTCTACTTGCCTTCTGTATACAGGTGTCAGTTTCAGATTTTACCTGGGAGGCTCTTGTGGTTTCAAACCAACAGGAACTTAATCAGTTGTGTGAGTCTCTTGTCCTCTTGGGGAGCAAAAGTAAGGTGAGACCCTGACTGTGTTTAACTTGGGAGACAGAGGCAGAATTAATTTCATTGGTACCAAGAATCAGAGAGAAGGACAAGTAAAATCTATTTAATAAATTGAATTTTTAAAAATTTTAGCTGAGTCCCAAAGTAAGTTGTCAGGGAAAAAGATCTTGATAGGAGTCACAGAACCTGAAATGTATGGCCAAGAGCAGATGGAATCAGACTGGAAGCAGTTCGAGTTTAAAAATGTGGGAGGATTCCATAAAGGTTGGGATGAGTACAGTATTTGGTTTTATTCTAATTCCAATGGGAATTCCAAACAAGTTAGTTGAATAAATATATCTTTCTCCATAATGAATTTAGAAATCTAAATGAAATTTAATGTTGAAATAGATCCAAATTCTTATTTTATGCCAATCTAGAGCAGTTTGCATTTATGTCTCTGAACTCATTTACATCTTTCTGTTGTATATTTCCAGTCATGTAACTAATGACCATACATTCAAGATAGTCATTGCACAATATTTTAATTTTTACAATTTTATAAATAATGGTGAATTAGAATGAAAAATTTAGAACTAACATGCACTTGTGATTTCAACATAATGAATTAAGAGACAGCTGAAGATTTTTATTGATAAAATGCTGATCTTGGTAAATGAAATGTACATGGTCAGTAAAAAGGATGAAATGAATAAAAAAAGAAAACTGTCCTTTGATGAATTTCTTTTTGGAATCAAGAAAAAATTCTATATATGTATGTATATGATATATACATATATATGTATATATATATTTATATATTTCATATATACATATATATATATTGCATATATATATGTATATATATGAAATCATCAATCTATGTCAGGTCTTAGTCTATGACACGAGGACTCAGAGTAGATAGCAACAGGCAAGTCTTCTTTACCTTTATATTTCTAGTGATTAGAATAGTGCCTGACACATACTAGGAAATTAATACTTTTGAATCTGTGTATTTTGAATGCATATCACCAACTAATGATGGCTAAAGTTACTTTATGCTTTTAACTCCGTATATTCACTACCCCAGCTTGTATTTGATAAACAGGAATAAAAATTTTCAAAAAGGACTGTAATTTTGGGGTGCTTGGCTGTCTCACTCAATAAAGCATTCAACTCCTGATCTCAGGGCTATGAGTTCAAGCCCCACATTGGGTGTAGAGATTACTTAAAAATCAAATATTAAATAAAGGACTGTAATTTATTTATAAATATTTTTTCTTTAGGTGCTGTAGTGCTGGGAGAGATGCTAAAAGCCATATTTCCTGATCTCTAGAAGTTTAAAAATAATAAGTAAAGATTTGAGGGGTGCCTGCTTGGCTCAGTCGGTTAAGCTTCCAACTCATAATTGAAATGATCTCAGGTCACGATCTCATGGGTCATGGGATTGCACTCAGGTGGGCCTCTGCACTCAGTGCAGAGTCTTCTTTTCTTTCTCCCTCTGCTCCTCCCCCTGCTCACCTGTGCTCCCTCTCTCTCTCTCTCAAATAAATCAATAAATCTTAAAAAAAAAAAAAATAAAGATGTGAGAGCTCCTATTTGGATATAAATCCACATGATCTTTTGGGGGAAAAAGATTGAATGTGTAGACCTGGATTGTGGTGGATCCTGATGATCTCAGTGAGTTTTAACTGATTACAGAGCGGGGAGAAAAGAAGGTGTTAATGTTCTTAAAGAGAATAATGCTATGAAGGTAACATGGCCTTCAGATTCAGCTAACAATATTCTTCATCTACATTAAAAAAACTGGAAGTCTGAAGTTGACTCTGTAGTTCAAATATCCACTGGTGAAGTCCTCCCCTGTGAATGGGAGTGGACAAGAAGGTAAATGCATGAAACAGTGAGATAAGCAAAGGAAAAGAACAATAAATTCATGGACGACAAGTAAGGCATAAGGCTGGGAGCACAGGAGTCAAAGAATGATCTCCTTTTTGAGTTTATGTCTGTGATAATGATGAAATGAACAGAGGGATCAGCAAGAGGATCTACTTAGAGAGAAAGAGGGATTGAATTTAGTTGTATACAGGCCAAGTTGATGTTAATAGTTGAAAATTCATGTGAAAATATCTCAAATCAGGAGGAGGTAAATATTTGGGAGTTATCTTGATAAATAGTTAATGTGATAAATGCCTCTTCTACAATCACATTTAGAATCACTGCAATTAAATTAATGATTCAGACTAGGTTTAGAGTGATAATAAAATATAATCCACAGCTATCCATCCTTGTGTAATTATTCTATATCTTGCATATTGTAAGTTGTGGAATTCTAAAAATAGACTAAATAGTCTGGTAAATATTTGGATTGCAAGATAATTTGCTTTTCTTTATTGTATCTCTCTCTGCTTCAGTTATACTTTCTAAGCAGAACACTAGCATTATAATCACCACTTTAAGCTTTAAGTTGAAAACATTTTGTTGGTTGACTGAACTTATCATCCATTAGGAATGTCCACATCTGGTCAGATGAAGAGTTCAGTGTTTGCATTCCCCAGCTCACACTGCTGAGTTCAGATACTTTACAGGCTAGTTTACAAAGCTTCTCTTTTTTATAGCTACTCAATGTACAGGCTTATACAGCGTATACCTCCCTGAAGCAGTTTCTTTCTCATACCATCTGGTAATGAGAGGATCATTTTCACTACATAAAACCATGGCATCTGGAAAGGAAAACAAATGTGATAAAACCAGTTGACTACCAGGAATGGCCATATTTCGATTTTATTTTGGGGAAATTATTTAATACTAAAATGAAATAAAAAAAACAATGTTAAGCAAAAACATGAATAAAAGTTAACACCAGCATATTTTTAATGGTTTTATCCATATAAGGTTTTCTAGGGGAAAAAATCCAAATAATTAAAAGCTGCATATTTTAGAGAGACGTAAGGCAAACATTTCGAGGGCTAAAAACTGAGTTTGGAATGAATGTCAACGTTAGTCTTTAAAATAAATTTGGAGGTTGTGACAAGACCCCCATCCCCACATATGTAGCTCTTTTTCACATCTATATGAAAGCCAAGCAGCAGTTGTAGATATTGAAGACAAATGGAGATCAGCTGTAAAGATCTTTGGGATTATGCATTCTCGGGAGGAGTTAAGGGATGCACTCATTTACTTAGGTCCCTATTGTTGGGCTTGCTATGTTCCAGGCACACAAACCTGGCACCGAGGGCACAGTTTTGAACAACACAGGAATGGTCATTGCCTTCCTTGCATTTTAGTGAGAGAGGAACACAATGATGTAGATGCTGCCACTGAAATAAAATAGAGTGATAAGGTAGGGAATGACTGTTGGATGGGTGAGGCGAGATGGCTGCGAAAGACAGATTGGTCCAGAACAGACCTCTATTAGAGAGGGAATGTAGGATGACATTTGAATGAACACTGGGAGATAGCCAGACAGAGTCTGACTTTGGGAGAGAAGACACTGAGCCCTAATTAAGAGAAAGACTAGAAAGTATCAAGGAAAGAGAATCAAGTAAAGGAAGGCTGGTGTGAAATATGACACTGGACAAGGAGAAGGAAGAGTTTAGTACTAGGACAGAGTGACAGCCTTCGGAGAAAATTCACATCACTCTGACAAACCTTGTTTCTGTGATATGTACCTTTCTGTATATATTCTGTGGCCCAAACATATCTCAAATGTTAAGTGTCTGTACATCTGGAGACAAAAATTGTAGGTAATTTCATAGAGTCTACTGCTTTAGGAGACAGTCAGTATATAGAAAGGAGATTAATTAGAATAAAGGTATTTGATTGATGCTATTAGACATTTGAATTCAGTAAGGACATCATGTCTAGTTTGTAAGTAAGTGCATGACTTTGATGCCATACCATTAATAGTGAATAAACTAGAGAGTGAGATAGTCTTACTGATTGGGAGAGAATTTGATAAATATTTCATATATATTTACTTTTATTAGCTTGTTAATTCTTTTATTGACCAAATGGGATAGGTATCTCACGTCTTAATTTTTTTCAATTTTGTAGTCAACATGGAAATTTGACTTGACATCTTTTTTATTTATTTATTTATTTTTTATTTTCCCCTTTCTCACCATGTACAAGTAAGATTAGATTATCAATACTTATTTTAATAAAAGTTTATGTTTAATATAAACTCAGTTTTTATTTACTTTATTTCATATGCAGAATAACTTCTGGGCTTTATCACTTAAGTAAAAAACACATTCATTATAAATTGGTGAAAGCATTTGATTATTTCATTACATATCCTACAGTAGTCATACCATAGGATTTGTAAAGGTTTATTTTATCTCTGAATTTCATTTCAGAATAGCAAAAGGGAAAATGTAAAATTATTTATTAGTCAAAAGGAGCTTGTATCTGATACAACTGAAAAATTAGAGAACAAGAGTGTGCATTTTGGAAAAGACACATTTGAAACATGTACTTATTTTTGAAACATGTATGTTAGAAGTTGCATTTTGGACTGGTTTTTATTCAGTGCACTCAAGTTACAAATTAATTGGAACTTTAGGTTTGTTAATAAAAATTCTTTAAAAAGAGTACCTGATTCTGACTGGAAAAAAGTTTACCTTAGATAAAATACTCTCAAGATTTTATAAATGATACTAGGGACTTTAATACCCACATAATTAATTTGATTTTACTCATGTAAATATTGACAGTAGAAAATACAGAAGTGTTTCTCTTCCTTTTAGGTTTATTATAAACCTTGATTACACATGGAGTTTTAAAATATCTTACCTTCAAATTATCCACACATCAAGCTCTAGGTTTAGATTAGAGATGAAGATTTCTTCATCTATATGAAGTTTTCTTTATTTACACTACTCCTAAATAACAGTTTGGAAAAATAAGCAATTAATAATGTTAATTTCCTCCATGCTTGTGTGTGGTTTCTATTTCTGGAATACTGTACGGAAAACTCTGTCTAAGGGTGCCTGGGTGGCTCAGTTGGTTAAGCATCTGACACTTGATTTTACCTCAGGTCATGATCTCAGGGTCCTGAGATAGAGCCAGTGTCAGGCTCAGCCTGTCCCTCTGCCCCCCCCCCCAATCTCTCTCCCTCTCTCTCAAGTAAATAAATAAAATCTTAAAAAAAAAAAAAAGAAAACTGTCTATTTGAGCAAGTATAAGTGTAGCCCATACAATAGGAATGAGAACCTAAAAAACTACAAGTCATTCAATATAGAATGTCCATAGAATCATGTCAACAGTTTGGGGAATTTGCTAAATAATAGTCTAGAAATTACATTCTCATCCCCCAAAACCTGGTAAATTTGCAAAATCCCTTTGTGGCAGCATAACACAGACTGAACAACTTGTGTAGATATAATTTTCACAGTCTTTAAGCATTTTGAAGAACACAGAGTTTTCTCTCTCTTTTTGTTTTTTTTTGCATTAATCTGGAGAAGTCTTATTAAGAATAGCAGCAGCTAAATGTACATAAACATACATTTGATGAACACTGTATTTAACTTATCTGTTACGCAAAATAATATGGGAGGTGGCACAGCATGGCTGCAAGGAGGGTGAAGAAAGATCGCACAGTCAGAAAATGAGCAACGAGAAAACGACTTGTGCTAGAACACAGATCAAATGTAAATAAAGATGTTGACATTTACACACTGAAGTTGGATTGGCAATGTAATAGGAGGTATAAGATGTATCCACACTGTATCTGACATGTAATCACACTTTATATGATCAATAATTTAATATATGCTAGCCTCTTCCTGTGTACTAACTTGTATAGTTTTTCATTGACAATCACTGTGTAACTGTTAAAAAGGACTGCATGTAACTATTTCATCATTGAGTCAGAGTAAGTGGAAAAGTTAAGACCAAGAGCCTGGTGGAAAAATTTGTAAAAGTTTTCATAATCATCTTATTGAATGCTTATTGCATACGTATAATTTTCTAATAATATTGTGATATAGGCATTAATTTCTCTAATTCACATTAAATGAACTTGATAACTTACTCAAGATCACGTGCCTATAATACTAATGCCAAGATTTGAAATTACCTAATCTAATCCCCAAGCGCATAAACTTAACTACTACAATATCTTGTCTTCAGAAGTCTGAGCCAGGTTTCTACTCTATCAATGCTTTGGGGAGGTTTTGATTTATTAATGTCTTTCTTTGATAGTTTTCTTTTTTATAAGGATTAAATGCCAGTTGCAATGATTTTGCCTGACACGTAATTTTCACCAAAGGTTAGCTATTGTTATTTCTATTCATCAAGAGAGAATTTTAAGAAGTTTATTGAATATTTACAAGTGTTTTGGTCATATATTCTCAGATATACATGGCCCCAGATACAATCCAGCTGATTCCTATGCATTCACTTAATTGAAAGAATAGTAACAATGTTTTCTATAGTGACTACAGCCAATTCTAATCTGATTCTAACTATACTCTCAACTAGTTTTGATAGCTAGAAAATCACTTTGATAATCATGTTTATTAGTAATCATAAGATCTTAAGCTGCTCATTAGGGCAAAGATGCATGATGAACACAAGGTTATGTTGAAAATGCTGTTGGATATTGAAATGAATTTTTTCAGTTTGGCTAGTCTATACTCCTCTCCTGCTATGTAGAGTATTTTCACAGCATGACTGATATCTTCATTAACTATGCTTTGCGGCATACTTAGTTAATTTATTTCATACTTTCTTTTTGAAATTCATGCATATTTGCAATGAATTAAGATAGGTTAAAGAGATAGACATCAAGTTTAACCTTATTTGAATATGACATTTTGTAAAATATACCATAAAGCAATTTGGGGTCTGTTAGACCCATTCCTTGGTTTTTTGGCCTTTACTGGATCACTAAGACTCATATGCAGAAGTACTCTGTTAGTGGTGACATCATTCTCATTTGAGATTTAGAAATATTTGAACAGAGTGAAAATTATGTATATTGGATGAGAGGCTTTACATCTTTAACTCTTAGATACTGCTCGGGAATGTATGTAAGTCAAAACCCACGTTATTTTAGGTAAATGGCATGCTGGGTCTCTAAAAGTTGTGAGAAAGGAATAAAACTAGGAAGAAGAGAAGCATAGAATTTAAGAAATTCTCTTACTGTAGGGTTAGCCGCAAGTCCTCAAATGTGATTTGAGTTGGTGTGTATCTTCAGGGATATCTGAGCAGGTTCGAGGACATTAGAGTAGAAGTCTGGGCAAGTGTGAAATAATTAAAAAGATGGTTGACAGCACAATTATTAGTAATCTCCTCGGAGAAAGATCCCAGCTAGATCATACAGGGGAAGGATCCAAGTCTTGAATGCAAGGGAATGCACAGCATCTGGGAAAGGGCTCAGGGCTTAGGTTCACAGAGAGGCTGGATGTGATTCAGAACAGGGATCCGGCCCTAGTGGGTGGATGGAGGTTGAGCCAGGGGCCTGGAATATATTCCTGGGGAGCCAGGTGGAGGAACAATCATAATACTATGAAAGGAGGTGGAACCCAGAGGAAAGATTTTAAAGCTATGGACCTGTTACTGATTCTAGCTCTAGTCTGACCTTCAGAAACACAACAAAGTCCAAGTCCCAACAACTCAGAAGGACAAGTTTTTTGATATATTTCCTCACTGGGTCTGTTATAGAGTGGGGCAGAAATCCTTGCCCTTGAATGAGGATGAAACGGTCTGGCAGGAATCAATATTCATTAGTGTAATCATTATTGGCAGAATCTTTTATAGTATTGCATACATTAGCAATTTAAGTTGGTTTTATGTTATAAATTAATGCAATATATAACAAAATGAACTTAAAAATATGTTGAATCTAAGCTGCGGTTCCTAGAAAATAAATCTTGAGAGATAAAATTAGTTGTCAATCTTCATTTCAATCAGAGAAACAGGAGTGAAGAGAAAAAAGTCAGACTTTTTACTGGAGGTCCCTATCCTCTTATCTTAAACCCTTAGAGTCAGATATATTGATTTTCAGAAATTCAGGAGTTTATAGAGGTAACAAGGTGTAATTATCATTTTTATTGTAACATATGCAGTAAACTCTGGGGCAGCATTACTTGAACAAAAAGAAAGTATGAATAATTATATTAAGGAATATAAAGAATTGGGTCCTCATGAAAAACTGTATACCTGTACCTAGATTCCAGAAAACCCTCAAGCAAATATTCAGTGAAGATTGTCTGATACAATTCTCAGAGGAAACACAGAGACCGTCTTAAAGATTGTACTATAAACAGGCCTAAAAGAACATCAGTTATCTATCTTAACCTCAGCCTAGCGCTGCCAGTTCCTCTGAACTCACCTCCTATTACTCTTGCCCCCTAGCTCACTCTCTCCAGCTACTCTGGTCTTCTGGAAGTTCATCATAGACTCCAGGTGCATCTCAGCATCTAGCATTAGCTGTTCCTGTAGTGAAATACACTTTGCTCAGACAACTTTATAGCTGATTCCTTCAGCAGCCTCAAGTTGTTGCTTAAATGTCACCTGTTTAATGAAATCTATATTACCCACTCTACTTAAAATTGTAACCCAGAAGTGGGATTGGTAAATCATGTGGTGATTCTATTTTTAATTTGTTGAGGAATCACCATACTGGTTTCCACGTACAACATTTTACAATCCCAGCAACAGTGCACAAGTTGTCCAATTTTTCCCCATCCTCACTAACACATTATTTTCTATTCTTTGTTTTTTTATAGTGGCCCTGATAATGCGTGTGCGGTGATATCTCATTGTGGTTTTGATTTGCATTTCCCTAATAATCACAGCTGTTGGACATCTTTTCATATGCTATTGACCATTTGTATATCTTCTTTAGAAAAATGTCTATCCAAGGCTTTTGCCCATTGCTTTTAACTGGGTAATTTTTTTTAATCATTGTTGAGTTGTAGGAGTTCATTATCAATTTTGCATTTCAACTCCTTATTAGGTATTTGCAAATATTGTTTTCCCATTACACAGGTTGCCTTTAGCTCTGTTGACTATTTCCTTGATACACAAAAATGTTTAAGTTTAATGTAGTCCCCAAAGAATAGAAAGCAGAATCTCAAAGAGATTTTGCACACCATGTTCACTGCAGCATTTTTCACAATAGCTATGAGATAGAAGCAACCCAAATGCCCGTTGACAGATGAATGGATAAACAAAATGTAATATACATACACAATGAAATATTATTCAGCCTTAAAAAATAAAGAAATCCTTTCACATGCTACAATAGTAATGAACCTTTAGAACATTATGCTATTTTGTTTTGTTTTTCTTTGTTTCACATTTTTTAAAAGATTTTATTTATTTATTTGACAGAGATAGAGACAGCCAGCGAGAGAGGGAACACAAGCAGGGGGAGTGGGAGAGGAAGAAGCAGGCTCATAGCAGAGGAGCCTGATGTGGGGCTCGATCCCATAACGCCGGGATCATGCCCTGAGCCGAAGGCAGACGTTTAACCTCTGTGCCACCCAGGCGCCCCTGTTTCACATTTTTATTTAAATTCTAGTTAGTTAACATAGAGTGTAATATTAGATTCAGGAGTAGAATTTAGTGATTCATCACTTACAAATAACACCCAATGGTCATCACAACAAGTGCCCTCCCTAACACCCATCACCTATCTAATCCATCCCCCCCACCTCAGTTTGTTCTCTATTGTTAAGAGTCTGTTTCCTGGTTTGCCTCTCTCTCTTTTTTTCCCACTATGTTCATTTGTTTTGTATCTTAAATTCCACATATGAGTGAAATCATATGGTGTTTGTCTTTCCCTGACTGACTTATTTTGCTTAGCATAATACCCTTAATTCTATTCACGTCGTTGCCAATGGCAAGATTTCATTCTTTTTGATGGCTGAGTAATATACCATGCTAATTGTGTCTTCTTTATTCATTCATTAGTTAATGGACACTTGGGCTGCTTCCACATCTTGGCTATTGTTGATAATACTGCTATAAACATTGGGGAGCATGTATCCCTTTGAATATGTGTTTTTGTATCCTTTAGGTAAATACCTAGTCGTGCAATTGCTAGATCATAAGGTAGTTTACTTTATACTTTTTGAGGAACCTCCCTACTGTTTTCCACAGTGGCTGCACCAGTTTGGATTCCCACCAACAGTGTAAGAGGGTCTCCCTTTTTCTGCATGCTTGTCAACAACTGTTGTTTCCTGTGTTATTAATTTTAGCTGTTCTGTCAGATATGCGGTGATATGTCATTGTAGTTTTGATTTGTAGTCCCTGACGGTGAGTGATGTTGAGCATCTTTTCGTGTGTCTGTTGGCCATCTGTATGTCTTCTTTGGAAAAATGTCTATTCATGTCTTCTGCCCGTTTTTTAACTGGATTATTTATTTTTTGGATGTCGAGTTTGATAAGTTCTTTATAGATTTTAGATACTAACCCTTTAGTGATATGTCATTTGCAAATATCTCCTCCCATTCTGAAGGTTGCCTTTTAGGTTTGTTGATTGTTTCCTTCACTGTGCAGAAGCTTTTTATCTTGATGAAGTCCTAATAGTTCATTTTTGCTTTTGTTTCCTTTGTCTTTGGAGATGTGTCTACCAAGAAGTTGCTGCAGCTAAGGTCAAAGAGGTTACTGCCTGTAGTCTCCTCTAGGAGTTTGATAGTTTCCTGTCTCACATTAAGGTTTTTCATATGTTTTGAATTTGTGTATGGTGTAAGAAAGTGGTCCAGTTTCATTCTTCTGCATGTTGCTGTTCAGTTTTCCCAACACCATTTGTTGAAGAGACTGTATTTTTTTCCACTGGATATTCTTTCCTGCTTTGTCAAAGATTAATTGACCATAGAGCTGTAGGTCCATTTCTGGGTTTTCTATTCTGTTCCATTGATTTTTGTGTCTTTTTTTTATGCCAGTACCGTACTGTCTTGGTCACTACAGCTTTGTAGTATAACTTAAAGTCCAGAATTGTGACACATCCAGTTTTGCTTTTCTTTTTCAAGATTGCTGTGGTTGTTCAAGGTTCCATACAAAGTTTAGGATTGTCTGTTCTAGATCTGTGAAAAATGAAGGTGGTATTTTGATAGGGATTCCATTAAATGTGTAGATTGCTTTAGGTAGTATAGACATTTTGAACAAGATTTGTTCTACCAATCCATGAGCATGGGATGTTTTTCCATTTCTTTGTGTCATCTTCAGTTTCTTCCATAACTGTTTTATAGTTTTTGGAGTATGGATCTTTTATCTCCTTGGTTAGGTTTATTCCTAGGTATCTTATGGTTTTTGGTGCAATTGTAAATGGTACCAATTCCTTGATGTCTCCTTCTGCTACTTTATTATTGGTATATGAAATAAGCCAGACACAAAAGACAAATAGTGTATGATTCCACTTACATGAAATATTAAAAATAGTCAAACTCATAAAAAAATAGAATGATTGCGTGAGACCGGAGGGAAGAGAAAATGGGGAGTCATTCAATGGGTATGAAGTTTTAATTTTGTAAAATAAAAATGTTCTAGAGATCTGTTGCATAATGATGTGAATATACTTCACGCTGCTGAACTGTACATTTAAAAATAGTTAAGATGGTAAATTTATGTACTTTTAACCACAATTTAAAAAATTACAACCCAGTTCTTCTAAACGTTGCAATCCTGATTATTGTGAGGCTTTTTTTGTTGTTATTTTTTTCTTCTTTTTTTATTTTTCAGTTTTGTTTTGTTTTGTTTTGTTTTGTTTTTACAAACCCTTGTGTCAAGGGCTGACTTTCAATAGATCGCAGTGAGGGAGCTGCTCTGCTACATATGAAACCCCGACCCAGAGGCAGGTTACCTACAAATGGTTTAGTACCAGGTTTCCCACAAACGTACATTGCATGAGAGGAATCATGATTATTCTTACCTTTCTTTTTTGTTTCCACAGAATGCATTACCTTTTAATATACAATAGAGTTTTCTTATATCTTATTATCTGTCTTTCCACTTCCCTGTCCCTACTCAATATAATGAAAGTTCTACACAGACATGGATTTGTGTTGTATTTACTGAGGTATTCTTTTCTTTTTTTTTTTCTTTCTTTCTTTCTTTTTTTTTTTTTTTTTTTTTTAGAGAGAGAGAGAGCATGTAAAGTGTGGGGGCAGAGGGAGAGGGAGAGAGAGAATCTTAATCTTAAGCTGGGCACGGAGGCTGATACAGGACTCAATCTCACAACCCTGGGATATTCTTGAACAATGTCTGTCTTGAAAGGATTTTTAATGAACAGTTGTTTACTGTAAGAATGGAACCCAAAATTGCAGTTAAAAATTACTAAACGTATCTTCTTTATCCATTCATCTACTGATGGAAACTTGGGCTGCTTCCATATCTTGGCTATGGTAAATCAGGTTGCGATAAACATTGGGGTGCATGTATCTTTTTGAATTAGTGTTTTTGTTTTCTTTGGGTGAATAACCAGTAGTGAGACTACTGGATCATATGGTATTTCCATTTATAATTTTTTGAGGAACCTCCATACTGTTTTCCACAATAGCTTTACCAATTTACATTTCTACCTACAGTGCACGGGGGTTCCTTTTCTCCACATCCTTGTGAATACTTGTTACTTCTTGTCTTTTTGATTCTAGCCATTCTGACAGGTATAAGGTGATATCTCATTGTGGTTTTGATTTGCATTTCCCTGATGGTTGGTGATGCTGAGCATCATTTTACGTGTCTATTGGCAAACTGTATGTCTTCTTTGGAAAAATGTTTATTCAGATCCTCTGTCAATTTTTAATCAGATTATTTATTGATTGATTTTTTGGTGTTGAGTTATATAAGTTTATGTATTTTGGATATTGTGGTATACAATATCCCAATACACACACACACACACACACACACACACACACACACAGAAAGGAATAGTACTAGGTCCTAAAAAAGGATGAGATCTTGCCATTTGCAACAACATAGACGAACCAGAGGATATTATGCTGAGTGAAATAAGTCAGACAGAGAGACAAATACCATATGATATCACTCATACGTGGAATCTAAAAAGCAGAACGAATGAATAAACAAATGATGCATTAGACCTATAAATAAAGAAAAGAAACTAATGTAGTCAGAATGGGGGGGGTGAGGGTATGGGCAACGTGGGTGAAGGGGGGTAGGAAATACAGATGTCCAGTTATGGAATGAATGTCACGGGGATGAAAGGTACAGCATAGGGGATATAGTCAATGGTGTTGTACTAGCATTGCTTGGTAACAGATGGTAGCTACACTCGTGGTGAGCATAGCATAATGTATAGAGTTGTTGAATCACTATGTTGTACACCTGAAACTAATGTAACATTGTGTGTCAACTATGCTCAAAAAAAACCCAGAAAATCATAAGAAAAATACAATAACAACAACAACAAAACAACCTTACCCTTTAAGAAAGATTTACCTGAACACTGGAGGAAACAAGCCAGATTAAGTGAGAATAACTATATATTGCAGAATTCAATTCACAAAGACTTAAAAGACTAATTTTTTATATACTTTGCAGCTCAAATACCAAATCAGTTTTAGACATACAAGAGAATTATGGGTGGAAAAGTTGATGATGGGAAAGGAGAATGATCAAGAGTAGGCATGTCTAATAACTATGAAAGAGGGAAAGAAGAATTAGATATGGAAGAGCCTTAGACTACGTCAAATGAATGTGTGAGGAACTCTCTGCCAGTCTGATGAGAAGTCACTCGTTGGAAAAGTCCTTCATAGAACAACAGTGCACTGTCTCTAGTGCATGACTGGAGTTACTGTGCCCAGTCGAGTAAGGAAACTTGTCGTTATTACGAATATTCTAGAGAATCCAGAGGGCAGCAGCAAGACTGCTTTCTGCAGTGAGTTTTCTTCAACTCTATGTGGCACATATCATCAGCCACTTCAAGAATTACAAAAAAGTAAAAATAATAAAGAAGATTAAAAGTATTAAAAATTAATCAGGCAGATTTGAAAAAGACCCAGTTAAAATTCTAGAAGTGAAATAAAATGGTGATTGATAAGAAAATAAGAATGCATCAGTTAAATAGCAGCTTAGACAGCTATAAAGCAGAGTTCAAGAATTAAAAGAATCAGTTGACTAAGTTACTAAGAATACAGCACAGAGAAAGAGGAATGAAAAAGTAGAGTTTAAGAGACATGGAACATCAGAAGTTCTGGTGTATCCTAATCTAAATTTCAGAAGAGAAAAAGGAATTGCAGTGAGGTGCTCTTGGGAGAAATAATGACTAAGAAATTTCTTGAATCGTTTAATGAATCCAATCCATATGTTCAGGAAGTACAACATACCCCAAACTGTGTTAAATAAAGTAAACCATTAATCTGACACAATAATTAGAAGTGTGTTATAAAAAAGTCTAAAAAAATATTAAGATAGCTAGAGAGATTGGGCAGATTATCTACTTATTGCTTCCTTCCTCAAAACAAAAAGATGTAAGGCAATGAAATAAGACCTTTGAAGAACAAAGTGTCAGCCTCTAACTGCATATATATTTTAAAGAAGAAGGTGAATTAAATATATTCCCAGACAAAAAGTGCTGAGGTACTTCACATTAACAAACTCTCACTAAAGGAATTTCTAAATGAAAAACAAAAACACTTGTAAATCAATCTAACAAATATTAAACACGTATATTTACATATGCATTTTATAGAGGTAAAAATCAAAGTAACCTGAAGTCTTGTATAACAGTTAAAAAAATCAAAGTCAACATAAAATCTTGTATAACAATAGTCTCTTCATTGTACCCCGTGAATTAAAGCTTCCAATATCTTTTCTTCCTTATGAAAAGGAAATCTATAGATGGACTTTAATCTTTATTAAGTTAAATATGCATATTAAAAGAATGTGGCCACCATTACATAATACACTAATTCTTGAATTATATTCACATAGTAATATATTTTCAACATATATGTAAGGCAAAAAATTGACAAAACTACAAGGAGAAAATGATAAACACCTTGATAGAAACCTTTTAACACATTTTCAGTGATATAAATATTCAAGTGACAGAATCAGTAAGGTTAAGTGGACTGTTTTCTTTTTCTCTAGCTACACAGCTTCATTTAGCTTGGGGGAAAGGCCTTAAAAAAATCCTGTCAAGCAGAGAAAGACAATTATCATATGGTTTCTCTCATCTATGGAACATAGGAACTAAGAAGATCGGTAGGAGAAGAAAGGGATAAAGAAAGGGGGGTAATCAGAAGGGGGAATGAAGCATGAGAGACTATGGACTCTGAGAAACAAACTGAGGGCTTCAGAGGGGAAGGGAGTGGGGGAATGGGATAGGCTGGTGATGGGTAGTAAGGAGGGCACGTATTGCATGGTGCACTGGGTGTTATACATAACTAATGAATCATCGAACTTTACATCAAAAACCAGGGATGTACTGTATGGTGACTAACATAATATAATAAAAAATATTATTATAAAAAAATCTTGTCAGGTTTTGAATATTAGCTTCCAATCTGGCCAACTTCTGACCATGGAGCTACTTAAAAAACAAAAGCAAAAACAAAAAACAACCTTTCATATATCTTGTCAGATTTCTACCACGGCATAGGGTAAATATTCCTGGCAGTGTTAAATGACCCATGATCAGAAGAGATATCCTCAAAGAGGGTGGAAAACATACTATCCCCCTAGAATCTAGAGCCACTCCCAAACACTAAAAAAAAAAAAAAAAAAAAAAAAAATCGAGACAGTTATCCTGAAAGCTGGCAACAGTCTGCAGGACTCCAGATGCAAATGGAGTAAGTGCAACCCACATTTCTGTCCACCCATGTGTTTGGGCCCCAACCTGCCCGTTGAGCTGCCTGTATATGTAAGAACCAATAAGTTGCTTGTCCTGGGCAGGCAGAAAGCCAAACCAAATTCTCAGGAAACAAAACGAGACAAACAAGAAGGCAATAACTGTCCCAGGGAGAGAAAGGGATCCGTAGCCAATAAGAGGCAATGTGAAATTTTACCTTTCTCTCTCGCCTGGGCACTACAGAGATCCAGAAGAACTGACTCTGGTAAGAATTCTCATCCTTCCCTGGCTTCTGCCAGTTTTCGTAGGATTCCATCTTCAGGCTCCAGAATGAGTGGATTTAGAGTAGAGAGTGGAACCCTGGTATCTACTGAATTTAGTAAGATTTTCCATGAATTTTAGCTTCAATTTTTTAAAATTCAGATAGAGGATTAGTAGACTGAATACTAAGGCAAAGGAGGCTAGAGGGGAGTAGCAGGAGTGAAATCAGTCTGTAGTCTTGTTTTATGTACCTCTTGGATCTTTAATTTTTCTTTAGCATTTTGCAGTTAATCTTTTGATAAAGCTATTTGGGAATTTTTAAGCCTCTGATGGTTTCTGCATGCCAATTAAAATAGGTGTTACATTCTGTTTTTTGATTTGGGAATCTTTTCTTTCAGGTGTATTTCTTATATGAACAAATCTTGTCTAACTGGAATATTACCCATAATGTCCATTGTAATTCTAGGTTATCTTAGTAAGATTTTTCCACTTTATGTCTAAGAACCATATATTCTTAGACATAAAATAAGTAGGTGTGCCTGAGGTGGTGTTCTCAGTTCTGTGAAACTTGAGGATCCCATTTCTTTAGCTAAGTCTTAGGACTCTTGGAGCCAAATTAATACTTTTGAGGGATATGCTGCTGGGTTGAGGATTTTGTGGTGTTTTATAGTGTACCTTGTTACATGGAGATTTTCTTGAGGTTGGCAGGTGACCTAGTGTGAATCTAATCCATTTTGTGACCAACTTACTCTAGTGTGAGTGTCTTTGAATTAGGTGGCCAGTACTCTAACAGCTTCTAAGTGTTCAACCCCTACCCATCAAAGGCTTTGGCTTCTCAGATTCCCCTTAGCAATAGATCTATTATTTCCTTCAGAAGAAGATTTCTTTATAATGGTGGACACTCTCATGGCTTTTAGTAGATTTTGACTTTGATGATCAAAACAGTCCAAATTTATTGTCTTATTTTTTTTTCCCCAAGTTTTCGAGGGGTTTATGCTGTGGACTTATCTTGATGTTTTGCAAGTGCCCTAATGGCTGCCACCTATTGTGGACTCCCAATGTAACTATCACAGAACCTTTCCAGGACTCCTATTTCTGGGAAATAAATAAATATATACGCTAATATATTTATTTATTTCTATTTTTTTTAAGTAAAATTTGTTTTTATCAGAGAGCTGCATACAAGGAAGTGGAATTCAGTCTGAGACTGACTCATCCACAGCCCCCAATAATGACAAGAGGAACAGTGAGCTCAAAGGGATGAGCCAGTGCCTGGTCCTGTAGGTCCTTCGCAATCAGCTTCAGATCTCATTCCTCACTGCCAAAAACTGTTAAAAAATGATCGAAGAAGGGGCACATGGGTAGTTCAGTGTGTTAAGTCTTGACTCTTCGTTTCAGCTCAGGTAATGAACCCATAGGTCATGAGATAGAACCATTTGTTGGCCTCTGTGCTCAGCAGGGAGTCTGCTTGAGATTCTCTTCCTCTGCCCCTGCCCCACACATCTCTCTCACTCATGCACACACTCTCAATAAATAAATAAATAAATAATAAATAAATCTTTAAAAATGATCAAAGAATAAAATTTAGATGATACAAAAAAACCTCAACATTTCATGAAGCGGGCAGAGTCCTTTTATAGATCTGCCAATGAGGCTGAATGCAGGAAGCCTTTATAGGATAGGGAATAAAGAACAAGGAAGAGAAAAATAGAGAATATCTGATTGGCTGGCCCACATCACCATACTTGTATGGGGTGAGCAGGTGCAGAGTTGGCTTGGAGTTTGGGGATTTGCTGACTGGATATACTGCATTTCTGGTCTAGCAGAGCATTTACAGGGATGTAAAAGTTTATCTAAGTTTTGGTTTGCTGATGAGGCGTCCCCAGCAGGAGTGGCTCCATCTTGGGCATAGAAAGTTATTTTTAAAACAGATATTAATTTCATTATTAATACAGTAATTCAATTATAATTTCTTTACTCCCTTATAGTCACATGTTCATTTAGCATGTAAACTGTGGTGACATGCTTTGTGGGATGTAATGCCTTTGAATTACCAGTACATAAACATATTTTCAAATATGCTTTAGTAAAATGTAGAACTCTTCCATACAATTAGATCACTGGTTTCTTTGGTATAATTACATCTAAGAGAAGTGGAGTTATTAAGAATATGGGGATCTGACTGGAATTTTTATGGCTTTTATTGTTGCTATTGAGACCATGACTTTGAAAAACCCATCTTAATATTTTCTTATATATTCTTTTATCTATTTTGTATTTTGAAACCTGATCATTTTTCCGAATGTACTGAGGCTTATAATGACTTCCTTCATTATCTATAAATAGAGAAAAATCAAAGATGAATCTAGAAAAATGAATGAAGTTATATCTACAGATATGATGTTTTTACTTATGAATTTTAGTGTTATTTAATATTTTGTCATGGATATACAATACATGTTTAGGGAAATTATCTGGAGTTGAATAATTATATTTGTGAGATCAACTTATTGTACACTTCCTTAGCTGTTGTACTTCTTTATAACACTTCCAGCATTTATGATTAATACTTATTTCTTATATTTATCTCTCTTAGATAATACTCTCTGTTGTACTATTACTACTACTACTAAGAGCTAACATTCTTAGCCCATCACTGACCTAAAACACTTCATGTTTATTGTCATTTAATTTTCTCAACTACCAGAAATGATCTAGATACCATTTTGATTCACATGTTGTGGACAAAGAAAGTAAGACAGAGAAGTTAAGTAATACAAAGCAATACGAAGATTAGTACACACATGGTGGGGCCAGGATTGTGAACTCCAAGAGAGTAGGAAATATAGCCTACATATCCCCAGGGTCTTGTTCAGTGTCTGGTGCTTATGATGCTCAGATAATATTTGGTATGAACAAATGAATGAGTGTAAGTTTAAGAAATACAATTTAGAGGTTTGCACGACATGTTTTCTTGCTTAGCTAAATCTAAATAATGATGCAAGATCTGAAAAAAGATAATTTGACAAGTTCCCTGATTAGTCTGATTTTTCAATAAAGTCTTAGGTCATATCCATATGGACACAATAAATGTGCTACACCATATCGAGTCTTCCTGTTCTGCTCTCTTCAGATAAATGTCATGCTCTCATATAATTGATTTGACTTCAGTGATATGAATAAAATTAGATTCACTGGCTGTCAGATTTATTCAGAACTGAACTCTGAGGATACCTGTACCCAATTAATAGATAAAGTCATTGAGTATTGCTGAAGTAAATATAATTCTTTTACATTTAAAGAGAGAGTAAACATCAGGTTTTATATAAACAGTTAAAGAAGTAAAATGGTTAATATGAGGTCATTTAAAAACATTTGCATTTGAGAGAAACCAAAGATAAAAGAGACAAAACCAAACATATATTTTTTTTAGTAATAAAGTAGAGAAAAGTCAATGAAAATGGGGGTTAGGAAAGGAGATATAGGAATCTTTCGAACATTAAAAATGCACACACTAATTTTTGAACTTTTCTGGGAACCTAACAAAACGAACTGAAACCGGGTGGCCTACGTGGCTCAGTTGGTCGAGCATCTGCCTTTGGCTCAGGTCATGATCCCAGGGTCCTGGGATGGAGCCCTCCATCGGGATCCCTGTTCAGCGGAGAGTCGGCTTCTCCCTTCCTCTCTGCAGCAACCCCTGCTTATGCTTGCTCTCTTGTTCTCTCTCTCATTCTCTCACTCAAATAAATAAGTAAATAATCTTTAAAAAAACAAACAAAATTGAAACCAACTAATTCTACATCTTTCATTTTTCTTACACCAAGACAAAACGATATTCTATAATAGGGATATGTACTTTGATCTCTTAAGGAAACATTTGGCACTAAATAAGATAAAAACTCTTCATGAGTATAATATATTTCTATATTACCAGTAAAGTCAAGTTGATTTGAACATCAAAGCTAACAAAGGAGAGAAATAAGGCAATTTACTTTTATTTCTAATCCTGTGGTAAAGCAACTCATATTAGTTATAAAACACTTAAGAAAAAAAACTTAATTCATAATATACAACCCAATATTTATATACTTAACTCTAACAAAAGAATGCTCAATATTATTAGCCAAAAGAGAAATGGGAGAAGATGAAGATGTGAGAAATACGCAAGTACAACTTGTTTTAAATTAAACATTCTAAAAATGCACTCTTCTTTAAAAAATGTGAAACAGTTTTACAGAGTAACACTATTTTCACTTAAAATATTTACTCTGGGGTATTGCACAGAACATGTCTCATTGTCGATTAGTTTTATATGAGTAAATAATCAATGTAAATAACCAGATGTGAGATAAGTCACGTAGCCTTTGACAGATTTTCTTCATTAACATGTATCAGTGCAAGCTGAGGACTGTATTCATCCCGTCCTCCAGGATCTTCAAAATGGAACACTTTGAAAAGGGGGCCCTTAAATCCAGTCATACAACTTATTCAAATTCCATCATCTCAAATTTGTGCAGATGAAAGACCCATCTCACAGGAAAGATCCCCTTAGGTGAATTAAGTGCAGTTTGACAGTCTGCACAAATGCAGAGACATTAGGCTGTTAAGTGGCCACATGTGTATACACATGTTTAGTGTTAAGGCCATAAAGCAAACATTAGCAATCAAGAACATCAAATTGATTTTGGAGCGTATGTCTTCCAAGACCCCACAAAATCTGGACAACAGCTTATACAGTGTGCCTCATTCTCAATTGCAAGAGATTGTGCTCATATGCTAAACTTGCTCAGAGACTACCTAAAAATTCATCCCTCCCTTTGATAGAACCGAGAAGTGAAAATTACAAAATCTGTTTGTCATCACTGATCGCCATGATACTTCACCAGAAGACAGCAACCAGTAAGCTCCATCAAAACCTACTGGCTCTGCCGACACATTTAGAAATGTTAGTGCATAATTTGCTATTATGCATTACTTTATGTGCAGACTCTCATTATCATAGGCGTAGAGTATGAGGCATTCACACATACGCATACAGCATGCTCTGACCTGGCAAAGTCGGTCATCTTTGGTAGCTTAGGGACAACAACAATGCTGTTTTGTTTTGTTGTTATGGTTTCAGATAAACCTTTACAAACTTATTATTTAGGCATAAAATGAGCTCTGCACAATTGTGATTATCCAAATAATTTATTAAAATATATTTTAGTTGATTAAATAGAACAGTGGCTTTCACTTTTTTTTCTTCTTTTTTTGTGATCAATGAAATCTTTTATTTAAATAAACCTTGCACTTGCACAGATGAAGCAGATAGGAAAAAAGATCTTGTGGTTGAAGTGTGTGGGATGGAGAAGGGGGGTACTTCACCTTCTTTGATGGCTGTTTTATTTTCACAGCAGCCCCTAAGGCATTTTTAATTGCTTTAGGACTGTGTGCAACATTCTGAAAATTACTGATGTCCAGGAAGGGAGAAAAAGCAGAATTTCTCTCTTCCTGAGTTAGAGTAACTTTCAAGCAGTAAATTATGCTATTACTGTAATGACACAATACTTAATGAAAGTTACTTGATGATATTCAGACACAGAAAATCTCTCCCCAAGGATTAACTAACACTCATCTTCTGCATGAGACCCATGTTATGGTGGCTACAGGCATTTTTAAATAAATAGACACTGACCTAGCCATTCATTATAAGTCATGACTACAAGGCAGTACTTTCCCTCTGTTGTGAGAATGGGCTAAATTCCAGACTGGGGACAACCAGCTTACGAATCAAAATCAGGAAGTGACTTCACCAAGGAACTGACATAAAGTATTGTTTACTAACAGAAAGTAAGTTTTGGTTTTCAGCCTTTACTCACTAAACAGGGGCACCATGGCTAGCTGTGAACACTGACAGCTTGAATCCTAGTCCTGGTCCTTGAATTATCATAGAAGCATGCCATCCTTAGAAGCAAAGGCATACCTGATCCTAGAATTTTGAAAGAGCAATCCTATCTACTACAGAGCTATCCTGTCCCTTGCGTATGAGTTACCTCCTCTTTTATAGTCACAAGGGACCAAGATTCACAAAGTAAAGGCAATATTTTTAACCTCATTTAGCAAATGAAAATTAACTTATTAAATGCATCCCTAATGAAAAAATGCACATACCATATGCATGACCTAGAGCAAAGCTGTTTTTCTTCTGAGGTTTAAAGAGCTGCTTTCTTCTTACTCTGCTAGAAGCTACATCACTGAGAGAATCAAGGACGTTCTGACCTATTACGTATTGTCCTGCATACCAGTACTCTAATTTGGGAGCATAGTTGGATAATGAATACTGGAATCTCTTGCTGAGGAGAATCATATTGCAGTGTAGTTCAGTTAGTCCAATGACATGAAAGTATCTGCTGGTAAATCTAGCTGATGTAAACCTAAGCTGTAATTTTAAAAGATTACTTAAGATGCTTTCATTGCTTCCAAGGACGCTGGATAAGGAGCTTGTCATTTGTCAGGCCAAAGTGCAATGCCAATGATAGGCTGTAGTCTGCTATTAGTTAATACCTGGTTAGCACCAGATCTGGAGAAGAGATAAAGAAAACCAGAAAGTATCATGGTTGAGCATGAAGTACTCATCTAATTGGTCCAGAGATGTCATATTAAAGAAGATAAACAAAAATGCAAGGTGGAGAGTGGGATGGATAGTATGGCCTTTTAAAATATTCTGAAGAACTGGAATTCTATCCTCTTTATTTATGGAAAGATATGTAAGCACTATGGACCTTGTCAATTTTCTATCCAGTCTTTCTACTTATCCAGTGATTCTAGGAGAGCAATAGGTTAACTTTATGACACTAGTCATAGAAAAGAAGATATTTTTTAAACAACTCAGAAACAACAGATGTTGGCAAGGATGTGGAGAAAGGGGAGCCCTCTTACACTGTTTGTGAGAATGCAAACTGGTGTAGCCACTCTGGAAAACAGTATGGAGGTGCCTCAAAAAGTAAAAAATAGGACTACCCTATGACCCAGCAATTGCACTACCAACTAATCATCCAAACGATACAAACATAGTGATTTAAGGGTCACCTGCACCCCAATGTTTATAGCGGCAATGTCCACAATAGCCAAACTATGGAAAAAGCCCAGATCTCCATCAAAAGATGAATGGATAGGGGCGCCTGGGTGGCACAGCGGTTAAGTGTCTGCCTTCGGCTCAGGGCGTGATCCCGGCGTTATGGGATCGAGCCCCACATCAGGCTCCTCCGCTATGAGCCTGCTTCTTCCTCTCCCACTCCCCCTGCTTGTGTTCCCTCTCTCGCTGGCTGTCTCTATTTCTGTAAAATAAATAAATAAAATCTTTAAAAAAAAAAGATGAATGGATAAAGAGCACACACAATGAAATCTTGCCCTTTGCAATGACATGGATGGAACTAGAAAGTATTATGCTAAGCAAAATAAGTCAGAGAAAGACAAAGGCCATATGATTTAACTCATATGTGGAATTTAAGAAACAATACAGATGAATATAGGGGAAGGGAAGGAAAAATAAAGTAGGATAAAAACAGAGAGGGATGCAATCCATAAGAGACTCTTAACCATAGAGAACATACTGAGGGTTACCGGAGGAGAGGTCAGTGGGAGGATGGGGTAATTGGACGATGGGCATTAATGATTACCGGGTGTTAGATACAACTGATGGATCACCAAATTCTACCCCAAAGTTAATAATACACTGTATGTTAACTAACCTGAACTTAAATAAAATTTTAAAAAGAAGATTTTTTTTGTTTTTTCAAGTTTAAATCATCCATATTTATTATTTAAAATGCTGAATTTACTTTGATTTTAATGTGTACATTTTTCTTCTCAACAATATGATAGCTCTGCGGGGGTAGTCTCCTCAACAAAGTACTTATAAATCAGTATCACTGTATGCTCAAGACCAAGTACAGTTAGTGCCCTGAATGTGGTGTGTGGCCAGAAATGTTTTGCAACCGCTAACATGTGTAACCCAGATCTAAGGATCCAAAGAAGTTATTGTTAGGATCAACTATGAGGATGATCTTAGTATGTAAGTGAGAAGAACAAAATGAGTAATTAATTTTTTATTCATGTTTTAATACTTCAGCCGTGATATTTCTGTTGGTTGTCTAATTGGTGCTCATTTTCTCATGTGTTATGCCACATTATGTTCTTAGAACTGGGTCTGTGGGGCTTCTTTGAAGCTAACAGTGGCTGGCTTTCTTGAGAGAGTCTTTTACAGTGTTCCTAGGGGTACAACAACCTGAGACCATTTTAAACCAAATAATCAGCTTGAAACGTCTAGGGTTATATAAAATTCAGCTGTAAACACCCATGAGTGCCATCATATGGGGCCAGATTCTCAAAGGAGAGGGATTTGGGTTCTTTGGATTTTTTTTGTTTTGTTTTGTTTTGTCTTGTTTTTGGTTTGATTTTCCCTCTCTCTTCTTTTTAACTCTGTGGCAAGGTCTAAGACAAGCAATTTCCCTTGCAGTTTTTTTGGTAGGAGTCAGATATATTTCTAGCTTATCCTATACACTGAAGCATTTAAGCGGGGAGTTTCCTTTTTCATCCCCCACTTTGGGCAAGCCCTGAATGTTTTGTCTTCTAAGTTCTTTTCTCTAATTTCTACCCTTTCATTCCTGCACGTCATTTCTATCCTACTATACATAGAAAATGTATGCCATTATTTGGATGTGGCTCAAAATCCTGCCTTTTGTGTCCCAACTCATGTGTATTTGCTTCTACCCTTAATGATTTATCTCAGTGAAAGTGATTCTTTCCCAGCACTCCAAGTGTAACTTCCTCCCCTGTAGCTCTGGTTTCATTCTTTCCTACTTCTCCATATTTTATTGTAACTTTCTCATTTGGTATACCATGTCAGTTTAAGGATGTCCTAGTTACTATGTTCTCTTAACCCTTTTATCCTCTAGAGGAAGTACAAACTCCAGATATTCATACCCTGCTAAAGAGCTAAGCTTAACATGATTGTGATGTTATATAATAAAAATTATAAAGCATTTGATTGGATGACAGAATATGCAGAACCATTTTTTTACTTATTGATGTACATAAACCATACTCTATTACATATTTTTGAACAATTTGATTAAATTATATAGAGTTCTCTTTATAATCCCTTTATGTTACAATGTAGTCACCAAAAGAAATGCCATGGCACTTTTCTTCCCAGTTTTTTCACTTCATCTGTTTCTAGAAAATTACAAACGCATAGCCTTGGAACCTTGCTAAGTTTTTAATTTAGAAATTGGTTTTACCAGATTTTTGCCAATTTTATTCTCTGCTCACAAGTTCCATTTCCGTCCATCTGATTATTTCATATATATTTAACCCAATAATGGATTGGATGTTGAGACTAAAGGTTTTTGTTTTTTGTTTATGTCTAACTAGTTTAGGAAAATGGGATGGTCCAGTGTACTTCACTGATGATGGGGACAAGTCATCTTTTAATGAAGCACACTTGGATTTCCATTTGTCATTTTTACTTTTATACCATCATCTGTGTCCTCGTTCAAACTTAGGGTCATTAATTATGGTTAGTTTAAGAAAAGAGCTTAGGGACCCCTGGGTGACTCAGTCAGTTAATCGTCTGCCTTCGCCTCAGGTCATGATCTTGGGGTCCTGACATTGAGCCTGGCATCAGGCTCCCTGCTCAGTGGGGAGTCTGCTTCTCCCTCTCCCCCAACGTGTGCTCTCTGTCTCTCTCTCAAATAAATAAATAAAATCTTTAAAAAGAAAGAGCTTGAAAATATAGTGGAAGCATAAATGCATGGACTGAGTTGCTAAGAGGAGACATAAGTCCTCAGTCATTGCTGGTAATATTTGTTAGGAGTAATAACAACTATTTATGAGGTGGTCATTTGAGCTGTTACTTTAATTTTCAAGAAAAAAATAATACTCCAGCAGGCTTGACAAGTTTGGGAAACTAGGATAAGGATCGTGTGAGAAAGAGTGGTGGAAGATGACACACTAATGAGTTAAATAGTAGAGAGCCTTAGGCAAGGTGTTGAGTGCCTAAAGCAAGTCTAGCTCTCTTTGAGAAATAATAGGAGAGATCCACATCTTCATTTCTTTAAATATTGGCCTATCAACTACCAGTAGGCCCTAGAGCACAACGGGTAAAGCAGAGAAATAATGCTAACCAAGGGGTCATGACTTTAAAAGAAGTTGTGTTACCTTTTTTCTGTCCTCTACCAATTCCCATTATATCTGATAATTTCCCCCTTAAAGATGAAATGCTGTGACATTTTTGGATTCTAGGGAGTACTGAATATTAAAAAGCCAGAACACGGAGATTTGTCCTCTCTTCTTATCTTCTACACTCATGACAGGAGTTGTAAAAAGGCCAAACTTTCTCTGTAAATTGTGGGATTTTTTTGTTTTGTTTTGTTTTTTTGGTGGCCAGTATATGATAAAATATAAACTATTTTTTCCCCTAAAGGTAACTAAGGTTAGCTGAAGAAGACAGCATAGTCCTTAGACTGCATAGTCTGCCTTGATTAGATTCTACTTAGGCTCAATTGTTTAGGAAATGGGTTGCTTCATAAGACCTAGTCTGATTTATTAGAGTTCTTGCCATTGGGATTTTTGTTTATCCTATAGACGTGTGGTATTTTGGTTTCCATTTGCCATTGACTTTCATGGTTATGTCATATATTGGGAAATTTGAGTTTGATAACCGTTTTAGACTAAATTCAGGCATTTCTGGGTTTCCTGGGAAAAAATTTATCTCAATATCATGTGATAGCACCTTAGATATACTTTAAAAACTTACTTTTATGTACTCAGTAATCAGGTGGAGGAGGTTCAAACTTTCAAACTGACAATAATGATAATAATCAAAGCAAAAATAAACACTGACCAAGAAGGTCTTAAAGTTTCTCTCAGCTTCAACTTCACTTTAGGCTGGCTTCTTCGTAACCCGGCCCTGACTTCCATTATTTTCAAAAACTTGCAATAATCTATTTTTTCTCTATTCCCTTGAGGTATAATTTTTTTAAGCCTCTTGCCAGTTTTACAACCCATATTATTTTCCTCAAGGGCCAGGGATCCATCCCAGTCAAAAATAACCACCAGAAGATAGAAACCCTATATCTCAGTCTCTGATGGAACCCCTATCTCAATCTCTATGTGAAGATTGGAGCCTGACTTTGATAGGTGACAATTAGCAAACAAAGATGGTCTAATCACATAGGAAAAATAAAACAAAAAACAAAAACTTATTTGCAATCTCAGGAAGAACTTCGCAACTCAACGTAGTCAACCCATTGACCAGTTTCCCCCTCTGAAGTCCTCCTGTACTATTTCACTAGCTCACTTCAGTACTTAAAAACCCTCCCACCTTTTATTTCAGCAGAGTTAAATTCAGACTGAGTTCTGGTCTCTCTCTTCTATTGCAATAGCCTTGAAGAAAGTATCCCTTTTCTTTTAACTTTGTCTAATACAGTTTTTGCTTTGACAAAACTTACATAGCATTCACAGTTTGCCAAGACTTTGAAAACCAGAACTTCATAAAAGAGGGACTCTTCTGCCTTTACTTTTTATGGAAGAGGAACTGAGGCCCAGAGTGATTAAGCCAATTGCTCAAGGTTAATCTTGCCAGGAAGGGGCAGTGCTGAGGTTTGAACCCAGGTTGCCTGCCTTGATAATCAATGCTCTTGACCCAGTGCAATGCCATCATTCAGATAAATTTTAGGCTCATAAGTATTGATACAGAATGAAGAAAATAAAAACAGAGACACAAATAGAGAAATCTCTGTGGAGTTTTGGAAAACAAAAAAGTTGAAGTTATTTCTAAATGAAAGATTGGTCTAGTTTTGCTGGGACATAAGAGGCACCCGTGTGGCTTTGAAAACAGCTTTTATTTAAATTTAAATGGTGGACACATCCTTAGGACAGAATCTTAGGACTCCGACACAGATCAGGGATGGCTCCCATCTTTTGTCTGTGTACTGATTACTTACGTTTATCAAAGCAGTGAGGTAAAACCTGAAGAGAAAATATTCTCTTTTAGAACTAAATGAATTTAACAATACATTCTACATTTGGCTACCTAATCGTTATGTGATATCGTGAAATTTGTATCAGTTGATAATTTTTTTTTTTTGTTAAATCGTGGCACTATTCTGTGATGGTTAGAGTGTGTCTATTTTGGAGGAAGGTTCATCAAAGAAGAGAAAAGATACTGGTAAATCCCACGTGGCTAGCCTTCCACAAAGAGAGTCTTGTCTTTCAGGTATTAGCAGTAGAAAATTCCTAAGGAGACTGAGGATTTTTTTTTTCCTCTCTTTTTTTTTTTTTTTTTTTGAGCAGTGTTCTTTTTCTTCTGATGTCCAGTTTTGTTTTGCTAGCCAATCTGGCCTGACTCACACATGATCTGCATGGGTCAGTGCTTCTCAGAAGAGAAGGCCAAAGACTTCCTTGGTGGTCTTTAGCAGATCTGTGGTGTTTGGTATGTTGACCTGTGGCATGATCTGTATAATCCCAGCTGTATCTGCTAAATAAAGTTTAAGTAAACCATCTCTCCAGGTAGTGAGCTTTATTCTTTACTATGAACTCTGAATCCTGTTTAGCTGATTAGTGTTAGTAAATACTCTTACTTGATTCTGACAAAGATCATTGTTATGACCAGTTTCACCTTTTCCCCCCCAGTATTCTGCTGTATTCATTTAGCCAATGTCTTAGGTCTTTATCAGAATGCTAACCTCACAGACCTCCTTTTGGGGCTCTACTCTTTCATTCTGACAGGAGCAGAATAGAATAACATTAGAATCTGGGTCTTCAGGTACAAGCTCTTTACTAATGAACCTAACAGAAATGGGAATTTCCCACATTTATGCTTCTTAATTAATGTCTGCTGATAGAATCAGACTCTAATCAGCTTATCCTAAATAGCAATGTGTAAATACATGTCAAAAGTAAAAAATAAAATGAAAAAAAAAATAGATTCTCTGACTTTAGTAGTGCCTATACACAAGGATCCTTCTCCTGCTCTCAATGCATTAGTACTATCTATTCTTAACTTCCCTCTTTACCCAGCTTAGTTTACATAGAATTTCAGTAATAACACACACTCTTGCTTGTCTGTTATTTTTATATCATATCTCCCCACACAAACCTAATCCTCATGATCCCAGCCATACATTTTCTCTGGACTTGCAACAGAGCACATGGGAAGAGGCACACCGGCACAGACGAGCTCTGCTATAAATTGAGGATCACTCACTCAATATACTGCTCACGATTTTTGCCATGTTTCTTAAGCTCAATCAACTCACTCAGTCTCTGAAAAATCATGTCAACACTCTAACCACCCTTGCCTTCCTCCCTCCAGTTGTTTGATGACCATTTCTAATTAATAGAAAATTAGAGCCAGATGCTGGGAACTCCTCATTTCTGAGTACCAAACAGAAGCACAGCCTTGCTACTCCAAAGGTGCTCTGCTTACTGGCAGAACGGGCATCACCTGGAATGTGTTAGAAATGTAGACATACTGAATCGAAATCTACATTTAACAAGTTCCCTCGCTGTTTTTGTCGATATTAAAACTAGAAAGGAATTGAAATGAAGAAGACACAGATCATTTCTTCCTCTCCTTTGAAAAGCAGTTTCTTTGCCTCTATAAGGCATAGTTTTTTTCTTTCTCCTAATTTGTCAGAAATTTGCACTGAGATTGTTCCTTCTCTTCCCAGTGTATTCGGTTTCTCTCTTGCAACTACAATTCCCTGCACTCACTTTTTTAAGTCTCAAATTTCTCTGCTAAACACTTGCACTTATCCAGTTAAAGTAAAATAAACACCAGTTACTGCCCTAGTTTCTTCTGCCTTCAGAGCCAGACTTCTCAAATGAGATGTTCATAATTAGTGTGTCCACTTCTTCATCTAACACTTGCTTTGCAACCCACTGCAAAGCGGCCTCTGGGCCATCACCCCACCATGTACTGTTCTCAGTAATTCACGTTTCATTCATCTCCTTACTCTCTCAGCAACATTTGACACTGTGGGAAGCCCAATGATGAATGAAGGACAAAATAAATACTGACATTTCAGGACCCTTACCTTTCCACTTTCTTCTCCCAAGGATCATCTTTAGTCATTGCACCTTATGCCTCTGATTTCTAAGCAAAATAAACAGATATTAGGGCACATGCAAAAACTGCTTTAGTTTTCAAAACTGCTCCAGAATAATACTAGGCACTCGAATTTTCTCAAAAGAATGAATATATGATATAGGTTACATGTTCTTCCCCCAATCTTCTTTAATTCATATAGTAATTACACATTGCTGAAAGAAAACATCCAGCCTTTTTTTTTCCCCCTCCCCTCTTCCTTCCGCCTGCCTTGGGATAGACTTGTGCTTATATCAAAGGATGTTCTTATATGGTGAATAAACAGGATGGAGATAAGGAGCTTTTCTACCCTTTTATCCTTGGGATTTTATCCTTTACTTAACTCTGAAGTCTCTTCAGCCTTCTGAGCAAGAAATTGGTTTTTATCACTTCCATTATTTGAATATCTGTTAGAAGAGGCTATATGAATTAATGGAAAGGAAGAGAGAAATTTCTAAGCCTTTGCTTTATTATAGAGTTCAGAAGTTTGAAAGCTTAGCCCAATTTTATTCTCAGAGATGACTAGGGGTCTTCTAGAGCAATTTAAGCCTGTGCCTGAATAATTCCCTAATTTCTGCCAGTGTGTACTGAGACACCTATTCAATTTATGATTATTCTGCTGGTTATTGAAGAAAGACACCTGGGGAAAAGTAATATATGCTCATTACAATTGTGTTTTCTTAGGGTTCAATCAATACCCTATAGGAAAAATAAAAAGATACTATGATTAAAGTAATTTGGGGAATGTTTATATATCATCATGCTATACTCCTGTTTTAGAAATTTCATTATTTACATTATTATATAAGCTTTATTTTAAAGAATCCTTATTTTATTTTATAAATCTAATGTTTTGAGAAATAATATTGACGAAGCACTGCTAAAAAGGAGACCCAAAGTAACAATTAAAAATAACCATAAACTTAAGTCTTCAGTTGCGTTAGTAATAATTGGAGCTCCCAATTTTGGAGCTCCCACCCACTGAGGCATTATATAACAATTTTTAAAACTGTGTATACTTCTATAGATAAGGACACAAAATTTCAGACAGATTAGATAATACCCTGCCTAAGATCTCATACTTTGTCATTACTGTACACCAGGAAATTCTACCTTGTCTTCATTTCTGCCCTTCCAGTGTCAAGCTAGCCAATAGAGTAGAAACACCATCTGTCTAGGTCCAAGTTTTATACTGTTTTCATCCAGTATTGAGTTTTGGATAGGAACTTATGCTTAAGTTGACATAATCCCTGTATACTCATTTCCTTGGCTTTCCTAAAAACAGCAGTAACATGACGGCTTGATTGAGTGTCCTGACAGATGAACCTTCCAAGAGCGTAAGATAAACCCTGCAATTTTCTCAAGATTCGAAGTTATTTTCTACTGACTCTGGTCAAAATTCATCCCTATACAGAGAGAAATTTTCCATATAAGGCATTAACCAGCATCATGGTAAACCTTTCCAACTTCTATTGTTTCCTCCCTCCTCTGTAACCTCTACCACTGGAAAAACAATCCCCTACTCACTCCTACAGCTCTTCTGAAGTGAACTGACTTAGAAGTTGCTGAACACAAATGAATACCTATTTTAAAAAGCTACTGAAGATGCCTCCTCGTAGTTTAATCTGTAACGATGGATTGATTTGTCTCAACCTAGTTATTAAATACAACACTAGAAGAAATTAATTTCTACAGGTATTCTTTTTTTGTAAAAATTAATAATATAAAAGGGTCTTCCAGAAATGCTCTGAAGTTTATTCTTAATGAAGTATAAATTATCAACAGCATTTGGGTATGTTTTTAAATGTTGCTCCTAGATAATAATTTTGGAGCCCTTCACCACCTGGCTCAATCACTTAGTTGATTGGACTTGGACTTCTAAGATTCCATTTCTTCATGTGTAAAGAGACCGTTAGTAGTTCCTATGGTTTAGGGTTATTCTAGGAATAACTGAAATAATGTTTATAATGTTCATAGCATGAAGCCTGGTACATAGTATATGCATATTAAATATTAGGAATTTGGTATATGATCTTTTCTCCCCAACATAAAGTTTAAAAATAGATAAGTAGCTTATTTTCAGCATTAAAAATACCAATTTATTTTAGGTTACTACTTTTGTCTTATATTTTGCTGTTGTTTTAAACTTTTTTGGGAGGATAGAATCCACCATCACTCTTCCCATAATCTTTGCTGGAATTTTTTTCTACCCTATAGTACTCCCACTACCCCCTGAACCATAGGATCCAAGAAGCAGCCTTGGTTCCAACGGGAGATGGAAACTTTACCTGCAGTCTTTTAAAGTCATATATCTGTTATGCTTTATGATATATTTTACTTTTTTAAACCTAATATGAAAATTCCCATACTGAGAAATTATAGCTCCTTTTTTAAACTGTTAAGAACATCCTGAAATCAGGGGCGACTGGGTGGCTCAGTTGGTTTAGCATCTGCCTTCGGCTCAGGTCATGATCCCAGGGTGCTGGGATCGAGCCCTATATTAGGTTCGCTGCTCAGTGGGGAGCCTGCTTGTCCTCTCCCTCTGCCACAGCCCCTCCTTGCACTCTCTCTTTCTCTGTCAATTAAATAAATAAAATCTTAAAAAAAAAAAAAAGGACACCCTGAAATCAGTAACCTGAGCTTTCAGAACTCAAGCTAATGAATAAGGGATATGTTCTGAAAGTTAAAATCCTACTCAGAATCTAAGCACCATGTTATTAGTGTTTATGGTGTTATGCTTTAAGTTAGAGATATTAATGCTGATATTATTAGATACTAATTTTTTACATTGTAGCTATGAGCTGCTAACACATTGGGGTTCTCTTTATTTTCTTTTTCTTAAAGATTTATTTATTTATTTATTTTAGAGCGAGAGAGTGAGTGCACAAGCAGGAAGGGCAGAAGGAGAAGGAGAGAGAAACCCTGTTGAGCGTGGAGCTGACAGAAGGCTCCAACTCATGACCCTGAGATCATGACCTGAGCCAAACCAAGAGTTGAATGCTAAACCGACTGTGCCACCCAGGCTCCCCTTGGGGTTCTCTTTAGAAGTTTGATTTGATGTAAAAATCCTAAAATTTCTCTACAAAAATGTTGACAGACATTTAAGATGCAGCAAGAATTTTATTTTTAAAAGGGGAAAATCAGCTTTCATTTATTAATTTTGTCCCTCTGTTGTCCCTGAATATCCACAATATTTATAAACATTAAAATCATACAAAGAATAGCACTATGCTATGGGAAAATTAGAAAACTACATTAAATGTACGGAATCCCACCTTAGCTCAAGCAAATCTTAAAATTCAGTATCTGTATACCAGATGGTTCTGCATTCCAAATAGCACTTGTTTCTTAGTGATATAGTTTAGAAATAAACTCTAATTTTATATATAATCAGTGGTACATGTGCTTAGCTGTTTTATGACGTGTAGCCCAGCAGATAGCATACCTTTAGCTAGCTTTTGGCTACTTCTGCTAAATTCCCCCAACTAGTGCAATCAAGGAGAATTACCGTACCATTTGCTTGTGTTTATACCATATGAGAGAGCTTTGGACATAAGCTGTACAATTCATTCTGATTGCTACCAAGTAATTCTTTGCAGACCTGTAAATCAAAACTGTGGCTGATTTTCAGCAGTATGATTGTCATGTTTTAGAAATTTGGCTAATTAAAACTTTATGAGTGGACAATTAAAAGGAAAGGTCTTGTATTTAAGAATTAAAATTAAAACAGTAGCTAGACAAGAATACACGTTTTTACTGTAGTATGTATATATGTATATACATACCATATATATATATATATATATATACTGTTATGATTTTCTTTTTATTTGGGAAAGGGGATAAGATTGGTAATGTATTTAAATAGTAATTTTTATTTGACCTTTAAATCTTCTTAAAGTCTCATTTGGCCTTGCATCCTATAACCAAATCTGCTTTGTTCTTTTAGTTATGCTATGCTATGGTTGGCCATACTTTCCTGGACTGATTCTCTAAGTTTAAATAAAATGAACATGGAAATAGCGGGCAGAAAAATTTCAGTAGGATTTCTGTAGCTATAAGCTCTTATAAAGAGTTTAGAGGAAAAGTTATTTTTAAAAAAATGTTCTCTACCAAAAAAGGGCATGATAAACATTTGAAAAGAAGAAAAGGGTCAGAAACATGGGGAGATTTTTTGGTTTTCCTAAGTTTTGTGTTTGACTAAAATCAAGACAACCTAAAGTATTTGCTTGGTGGTTAACTAATGATAAGGCTAGTATTATGCCTCCGTATTTATTTGGGGATGTTGGTTTGCATTTGGTTTAGATTCTCATTTACAAAGAAGTTCCAAACATCACAAAGAAGAGTTACAAAATAAACAGAGCAACAAGGCGATATTTGTAGTGTGCTTTATACTATGTTTGCTACTATTCCCTTAGTTGTGATTTTTGGAAACACAGAGTAGGGCAGTCTAGCTCCCAGGTGGTAAGGAGCTTCTGAAGGAACCTCCTACATAACATGTTTTTAGCGCACCTGTTTGATGAGGTCTGCCTGTATGTGCTCTCTCCGGGGGAAGGTCACATTTTAATATGTCAGACATTTAAACATTAAAGTGAAAGCATTTGAGGGTAGATGTTGAAGTACAGAGAGCAAAGGAGGGGGTGTTACTTATGTATTTGTGTTCTTACGTTTTGGGACCTGAGCCATCTGGACCCTGGAGAGACTACTCCTCCCAGGGTTAGCTGATTCCTAGAGATAGTAAAGGACTGGACTGTGTATGCCCTTTACACAAACTAAACCATTTGGTGCCCCCCGCCTCCCCGCTCCAACACACACATGTACACACATACTTCTTTAGGCCTCTCACAGTCTGGGCTAATATTCCCCTGCTGTAATCATCACAGGGTCAGGTACCAGGCAACTAAGGACAACCCCTATGCCGCAGAGCCTGCTGAGACTAACTATTCCAACCACCAAGTCTAAACCTGCTTACTTTGCCTCACTCCTTCCTTCCTTCTAAAACCACAGCACATTTTCCCCTGGCTCCCTCTGCCTCCTGACAGTCCTGGTGCTTCTCCAGGGAAGAAGGGAAGAGAGAGGACAGGGTTATTAATAAATTCAAATTATAATTTTTCTTTTTCTTTTAATTCTTCTTAAAGTCTCATTTGGCCTTACTTTCCATTTAGCAAACTGAAATGGCCTTGCATGGCATGGTGTGCCCCTGTGTCTTGGGAACTGTGAATAACAAATTGCTTTTCAATGGCACTCCTTGAAAAGGAGCCACACCAGACCATAATCATAATAAAACCTGCATTTTAAAACAGAGGAATACCTTGGAGACTGACAACGAGGATAAAGGAAGAAAAATATGATACTGGAAGTAACACAGAGATTTTTAATCTATGAAATCCTCCATTTTAGGATATGAGATGTAAACGATTTTTGTAATGCACGCTTTGCAATAAGTAAAATCAATTGAGGTTGGGAATTCATGAGGAAAAAACAAAAGAAAACTTACTTCTGTCATTCCCTTATGTCTGATGAAAATAGCATTAGATTTGGAGACCAGAGTCCTGTGCCTAGCCCCAGAACAAACACATGGCCATAGATAGATGACCCATGCTGAGTCTTAGGGCAGAGAACAGAGGGTAGAACAAGAGAGGGTGGCAAGAGGGTGCATTCTGATGCTTTTAAATGTACTTTTAAGAGTTTAAAGTACTCAATCAACTGGAGATATTCACATACTTGCTAGTACTGTAAGTTAGACGGCAATGTTGTATCCCTTTTAGTACCCCTTATTGTTCCTATCTATCTCCCTGTCTCTCTCTCTCTCTGTATATATATCTTTATAGAGCTCTATCTGTCTGAATTGTTTGGTAGCAAGGTAATAGAAAAATGAAAAGTGAAACTGCAATTGTTTAATGTAACTCAGACTCTGCATCTATCTATACTGAGAGATTCTAACCATGAAAATATACAGCAAGTTGTGGGCAGAGAGCTCTTTGTTCCATAGGCAGAGAGTTTGTGAACATGAGGCAATAGCCTTTAATGTGTTGCAAGAGCTGCCAGCAGTGTGCTTGTGATAAACGACTACTGTTATTTCTCTCAAAGACCTTCAACCAGTTCTATCACTTTCTATTTTGTCTTCTTTCCTTATTTTCTTATTTCCAAAAAAGATGAAGAAACACTTCAGAAAAAAGGGGTTGGTTGGAGCAAGGAACAAAGCGCATCCCACATGTCTTACTGTCTCTAAGTTTGTGTTAGGAAGAGCTGTTACTAGGCTGCAAGATGAGGAATTTTGAGGTGGAACTGGAAGTAGGCAAGAGAGGACAAAAATTATAGTATCACGTCAAAGCCGAACTGTGCAAATAAGAGCCATATCATGACTATACCTTAAAGTGTTTACTCTGAAAAACTGAAAATAGCACGCAGGACAGAATTTGTCTTTGTTCTCCATCTAAAATAATTTACAAAGATATACAATAAATCTCAAATTGGAGTTCATGAAATTACTCAACATCATGACATGCTCTTCACACTAATTTTCACACAAACAGAAACTGTTTACCCAGCTAGCAGCCACTCCTCTTCTCCCCTCCCCACCTCAGCCACTGGTAACCACTGATCTATTTTCTGTTGGTATGGATTGGTCTACTCTGGGTGTTTCACATAAAGGGAATCATACAATATGTAGCCTTTTGTGTCTGCAATATTTAACTTTTTGTTATTGCATATATTCTATTATATGGATATATTGCATTTTAATTATTCATTCCTAAAGGATAGACCTTTTTTTTTTCTTTTTTTGCCCTTTATGGCCGTTACAAATAATGCTGCTATGAACATTCATGTACAAATTTCGTGCAGAGAAATGTTTTCGTTTCTCTTGAATATATACCTAAGAGTGGAATTACTGAGGCATATGGTAACTCTATGTTTAACTTTTTGAGGAACTGTCAAACTATTTTCCAAAGCAGATACATCATTTTATATTCCCACCAGAAGTTTCAATTTCTTCACACTCTTGTCAACACTTACAATTATCTGGTATTTTTTATGGACAGTTATGTGTCTTTTTCATTTATGAGGTGTATGTAATAGTATCCCATTGTGATTTTGATGTGCATTTCCCTGATAACTAATGCTATTGAACATTTTTTTCATGTGCTTATTGGCTAATTGTACATCTCCGAAGAAATAGCTGTTCAGTTCCTTTGTCCGTGTATTAATTGCATTGTCTTTTTACTATTGAGTTATGTTATTTTTATATGATAGATACTGTTCTGTCAGATATGTGTTTTGCAAATATTTTTCCTCATCCAAAGGGTTATCTTTAGCTTTCTTGATACTTTTTGAAGCATTTTTTAAAAATTTTGATGAATTCCAATTTATTGAATTTTTTATTTCCAATTTATTGACATTTAAGGATCAGCTAGAGAATTCTACAAGGAAACCAGCTAGGATTTTGATAGGAATTGCTTTGAATCTGTAGATAAATTTGGGAAGTATAGCACCTAAGCAATATTAAGTTTTCCAGTTCGTGAACATAAGATATTATTCTATTAATTTGTTCTTCTTCACTTTCTTCCACCAACATTTTATATTTTTCAGTGTATAAATTTTGTACTTGTGTTAAATTTATTCCTAAGTATTTTATTATTTTCAATGCTATTATAACTGAAATTGTTTTCTTAATTTCACTTTCAAATTGATTCTTGCTAGTGTACAACTGTTTTTGTATATTGATCTTGTACCCTTCATCTTTAGTGAACTCATATATTAGCTCATATATATATATATATATATATATATGTATTTCTTAGAATTTTTTCTATGCATACTTGGTATATCTTAAAGACAAATTTTTGTATATCTTTTGATAAATTTAAAATTTAACAGCTGCATCAATCAGGCTTCTTAAGAGAAAAAAACAATAGAATTAGAGAAGGAGGGAGGGAGGGAGAGAGAGAGAGATTTATTTTGAGGAATTAACTCATGCAGTTGTGGGTGCTGGCAAATCTGAAACCTATAGGACAGCCTAACAGGCTGGAAACTCAGGGAAATTTTATGCTGAAGTCTTGAAGTAGAATTTCTTCTCTAGAAAACCTATTTTTTGCTCTTCAGGACTTCATCTGAATGAATGAAGCCCATCCACATTATCAAGGGTGGTCTCCTTATAAAAGTCACTTGACTATAGATGTTAATTATCTCTACAAAATACCTTCACAGCAACACCTAGATAAATGTCTGATTAAATAACTGGGTACTACAATCTACTCGAGTTGACACATAAGACTCATCATCACAATAACCAAAATCTTGTTTTTTGTTGTGCATTTTATCCATAGTATTTTCTGTATTTTTAGTGAAATTTAAAATACATTGGGGCTAGATTTGAAAGAAACTAAAAATTCTTTGATATTTTAAGTCATGGGTTTAAATATTATTTTACCCTCTGTAGTACAGATTGTTTAGACACATAATTTCAGAATTGTACTTTGGCCACTGATTTTTTTCTTAACTATTATGTGAGTACTATGCAAAAAATTTTATTTATCTCTCAAAGTGACAAGGAAGGGAGCCCTACCAAATCTTTTGTACCTTCCCATGGTTCTTCCCATGTCAGATTCCCTTGCATTTTTTTCTAGATTAAATACAACCCTGCCTGTATTGAAGGAAGCACAGTAGGATGGGCCATTTATTCACAGAGTAGCAATGGGGAGACCTTCAGATCTAAACCTCCTTTAGTTTGTCCTTTCAGAGCTACTCCCGCTGATTTCTCTTTGTTGTGCTGGGAGTAGTTGGGTGGTCATTAAATAATACGAGAAATGTGAGTGGGTGAAGAAAGCAATCCATTCTGACCTCCATAACTGGCCATTACCTCACCCCCTGCTGGGTCAGCATCTCCAGGAGGGATAAGATGGGCAGTTATAAAAAAGGAACAGCCAGAGAATAGCTATAAAATGTTTATAGAACACCTATAAAATGACCCCTGAGGCACAGTGAAAAGGCTGCTTTACAGTTAAAGCATAGATTCCAGACTACTGGCTGACCCCCTGCTCTGTGAGAGGCCACCTTCACACTCACTAAACCAATTCAACCCAACCACTTGCTTCCACCTTTCTTTTTGCCCTCTTATGTAAGGAGGCTATAAATTAGGAGGAAAATGTACATCACATTTGACTTTGAATTCTTTGGCTTACTTAAGTTGTTGGGCCAGATCTGTGAATATACACACTTACATTCATATGGCTGGTCCAGATGGAGTATCGGGATCTGGTTGGGCTGAAATGCTATGAGTCATTATGAAGTTATTATGGGTGGGCCACATTTTCTTGATACTGACAACTTGGTGTTGGTGGTTTATGTGGTTAACAGCCAGACACTTCTTCCTCACCAACTTACCAGACATTAAAAAAAGGTTGTCCTCTGAGAGGTACTCACTCAACTGAGAAATTATTGAAAATATGAGTGAAAAATGTGATTTTTAAAGCTCTAGGGCAGGTAACTGTATAAATTCTTTCTGTTACTCAGTACATTTTATTGAGATGTCAGTGTGTAGCAACAGAATAATTTTGAATGATATTTCAACTGTAGTGTGATGAGATCAGATGAATCATCTTACCTCACAGTAAACTGACTTCTTCAATAACTAGAAAATTCTTGTCTGTTCAGTTTCTCACTCTCGAATAATATCAGAAATTTTCTTGCTTTTGTGACTTGGAATCATCATTTTTGTTCACCCAATGGGCATGTGATAAAATTAAAATAGATTTTGGCTTTTTAATTATACTCCAGTTTGACTCTCTTTTAATATTGTGCCTTGATGAGTGTAAATTGATAGACTATAAGAGATAAGAACACCAACCTCAGCAGATATGCTAGATCTTAATGTCCCGAACAGGCCTTCAAGTAATTTGTGTGTTTTTTCTTTTTTCCTAAAAGATGGAGGAAATAATAGGCAGCAACGGGCTTTCCGTAAAATTAATTACAAAGCCAAAACAATGGTTTCTTTTTGAGGAAAGCATTTTGGGAGAATTTTTGGTCAAAATTTAGAATTCTTTATTAACATTATTGTAATCACAGTAAGACTAAACATCCGAAAAGTGATGTTAGGCTATAGTTCCTTGCAGCTCCTTCTTAATATTTACTATTTAATAGAATCTCATAACAGGATTAGATTTGAAAACCACATATTTTATATTACGAAATAAAATTTCTGTGTAATTCTCTTATCTAAATCATCAAGTCCCATCTCCAACATGGTTACGGAGTTTCTTTAAATGAAATGTTTTTGATCATAAGAAGCATACGTGTGCATTATAGAAAATGCAAGCAATATAAAAATTATAGAGAAGAAGGTTGGGTAACTGTTTTTCTAGATATCTCTGTACTTTTTACATGTTTTGGGCAATATTATTTTTCCAGAGATGCTGCTTTGCAAATCTTTTTTTTAAACTTTATATTTGTGCTTATGTCCATAAACAGATATCCATCATAATTATAATGCCTATATTATGTTCTAACGCATGGCTGTATTGTGATTTATTTAACCCATTACTAACTGGTATTTACAACTTTTCGCTATTTTAAGTAGCATTGTAAAGAACAGCTATGCACAGCCATCCTTGCAAATTTATGCAATTACCTACTATGCATATATATACATATATTTTTTTAAAGATTTTATTTATTTATTTGACACTGAGAGAGAACGGGAGTGCACAAACAAGGGGAGGAGCAGAGGGAGAATGAGAGGGAGAAGCAGGATCCCCGCTGAGCAGAGAGCCTGATGCTGAGCTGAGCCCAGGACCCTGGGATCATGACCTGAGCTGAAGGCGGAAGCTTAACTGACTGAGCCACCCAGGCATCTCGATGGCATACATTTCTAATATAGGAAATGTTGAGGCAAAAAGTATTCACATTTTAAACTTAGGTAACAAATATATATTGCAAAAGAAGATTTCGAACAGGTCGTGTCTGCTAATACTCCTATTAATAATCAAAGATATCTCCTATTACCTCATAGCCTGGCTAACCCTGAAGTTGGCAAACATTTCATAGTTTTTAATTTTATAAGCAAAAGAAATACATATAGCCATTCCCTTCGATTTTCTAAAGAGGTTATTTTTGTGGAGTTCATTTGTATTTCTTTTCTAAAAAGTATTTGCCTGTTTTCTAATTAAAATACTTTCCACTTTTTCCCCACAATTGCTGTTTTTTTTTTTTTTTACCAATTCATTATTATAGGCTTTGTTGGATCTTTTAACATTTTAAGTTAATATTTATCTTAAATGATAAATTCTATCAATCTTATTAACATATTTTCTGGGATTCATCTATAATCTAAGGCTTCCCAGCTAATTTCTAGCAAAAACAAATTGTTTTTAGATGTTTTACACATAGAAAGAAACGGATTGTCTCAGATATTAATGTCCTCTCTGATTTTTCTCTGATTTCATAGTTTAGGAAAATAATATACTTCAGGAATATTCATAGTTTAGAAATAATATACTTCATTTTTTTCTTACATGACTATATATTTCTTTTCTCATCAGTGGAAAAAAAATCACCTTGGTCTCTAAATTCTTGTTTTACATCATTTCCTTTAATCAAAACTCCATATATGCAGTGACTCATTTTCTCTGACATCTCAATATTGTTAAAAGGGCTATGATTATCCTTCTTTCTGTTCTTTGTAGATGATCCAGTTAATCTCCCAGCATACTTGTAGCATTCTTCCTTTAACCTATTGATAAATAACTGCATAAGGATATGTTTCTTAATTGATTGGTTTTCATAAATTTTTTCCTGATACAATGTACATTAGTCGGAGAATATATATATTTCTTCATTTTAGGAAAAAAAATGTATGTATTGAATCTCTTACACTTACTCTGATCTGACTTTTCATCTTTACTCTTTCTCTGTTTTTCTAGCAATTTGTGTTCTTTTGTAAGCCTGAATTCTATCACTGATCAGATGTTCTTATTAGATTTTGACTATGTGATTGAATTTTTCCTTTTAATTCATTTACATTGCTCTTTTTTATTATTATTTTTATTATTATGTTCAATTAGCCAGCATATAGTACATCATTAGTTTTTGATGTAGCATTCAACAATTCATTAGTTACGTATAACACCCAGTGCTCACCACCACATGCGCCCTCCTTAATACCCATCATCTGGTTACCCCATTTCCTCACCCCACCCCCTTTTGTCACTCTCAGTTTGGTTCCGAGTCCAGAGTCTCTCATGGTTTGTCTCCCTCTCTGATTTACATTGCTCTGACAGCCTCATTTAATCTTATTTTTGGTGTCTCATTAGCCTATTTGACACTTAAAAACAATCTGTCAAACAAATTTTGATTTATTCTCTGGAAAACATATTATTTTTCACCAAAAAAGGCTTCGGAAATAATCCTTTTCCCATTTCTTTCTAATTTCTTGCAGAAGAATTTTTGTCTTGATTTGTATTAGTTTTTGTTCTTGTCACTTATCTTTATATTGGAACAGTTTTGTTCAAACCTGTTATCAAATACAAAATAATGGGGCTGGAATCTCCTGAATTATAAGCCAGTTGATGTAAGTTTTGATTGAATAGTATTCTTTAATTTGAGTTTGAAATTGTTGTATTTTCTAATTTTCCACTCAGCTGTCTGGGGGACTTAAGGTTGGGGCTTAGAACTAGATGTGGAAGCATTTTGAGAAAGTTTCTTCCATATGTGTTGCCTCTGAAGTTGAAAATCTGCACTAGCAATGAACTCAGTTAAAGCTTTTTGAGCTTTCTACAGACACCCTTTTTAAGGATCTGGCTTATTTGGCTACTTAGGAATGAGCCAGGTACTGTGACAGAATACACATTGATAAAATTTATTGTTGTTTATGGTTAAGTCTGTTTGGTGAAAGGCATAAAATTATTTCTGAATAGGTTAATTTCATCATCAACATGAAAGATGTTTCTACGACATGAATTTGTCTCTTGTCCCCAAATCTTCATCCTGGACATTATTTTCCTAGAAGCTGAGTACAGATCAGGAAGATGGCCCTTAAAATTCTGTGACCTATCCTTCACACTTAACATGATGCCTGTAACACACTGATAACATAGGCCTTTAGAAAGTTAATCCTCAGTTCTCCAAACACCTGCCATGTCTCTGACTATACACCTGTCTTATAAGAATTTTTAGAAAAATCTACAAAAACAACTCTGCTTAAATTCAACAAAATATATAAAGAGTTCCTACAGTAAAACTGCCTGTTAACTCTAGGTATTCTTTTCCAATTTGGCACATATATTGTTATGATAGCTACTTCTCAGAAGTGGTGCTAGATGGATGTGGCCACCCTTATATCTTTGCTCCTCAAGTAACATTGCTTTCTTTCATTTTAGTTCTTTTAGTTGATCTGGTCTATTTCAACACATTCACTGCAAATGTGTCCTATACTGATAGAACATTTTTTTTTTCTAAAATCATTTCACTTTTTGAATGAACTTTTAGCAGGATTTATGATGTAAAGTCAATTTGGAAGTGTACGAGGTGGAGAGAGAATTCCTAAACTCTAATCCTCATTTTCCTAAGGTGATTTATGAAGTTCCATACAATAAAATAATTAACTTTAAAAAAAAACTTATTCTTTTTTTTATTATGTTAGTCACCATGCAGTACATCATTAGTTTTTGATGTAGTGTTCCATGATTCATTATATGCATATAACATATTTCACTGAAGGTACAATTGTTTTTGGAAACATTGACGTTTTAATTGATTTTTTAAAAAGAGCAATTTAGAAATTAAAAAAAAACTAATGATTATTATTTATTAGTGACCTTTTTAAAAAAAAGGATTTTATTTGAGAGAGGGAGAGAGAAAATGAGTGGGAGGAGGGGCAGAGGGAGCAGGAGAGACAGACTCCCCTCTGAGCAGGGAGCCAGTGACATTTCTATGTAAACAGTTCTATATATGTCTAATTATGATGACAAATATTTTTGTGTATAGCTATTTTAAACTTCAACTTGAAAATTAGGATGGTCATACTCCTAGTAAATTGAGAAATATGAATTATTAAAAATGAATAACTAGACTTGCCCAAACCTCATGTCCAGATGAAGTAGAAAAGGTGAGGAGAGGAGGTAATTGAAATTATAACTTATTAAAATTTGTGGGATCTAGTGGAAATAGCATTTAGAGGAAAATTTAAGTACATAATAAGGAAATAAGAAAGATCTAAAATCAGTCATCAAAGATTCCACCTTAGGACTTAGAATCCCAAGAAGCAATATAAGCCTTAAGCAAGCATAAGAAAGAAATAGAAATTAAGGCAAAAATTATTGAAACTTAAAATAGTAAGGGAATATAGACAATCAACAAAAACCAAAAGTGATTCTTTGAAAAGATCAATAAAATTGACAAATCTTAGCCAAATACAAAAACGGTACTTGAGACTAGTATAGCGAAAGGTGAAGGGGTTGGTTAATTTATAAGGATTTTCTGTGAATCAGTAATAATGTAAAAAACACAATAAAAAATGGGCCAAAATGTGACTAGTTTAGTTCATAGAAGAAAAAATAAACAAATGGTTGGTAAATGTATACAAGATGCTTAATCTCAAACCTAATTAAAGTTAAGGAAATCAAAATGATGATATATTCCTCCACAACACCAACAAAGACTGAAGCAGGTGATCATATTCAGGACTTGTAAGGGTTAGGGAAGGCAGTTGTCCCTTCCACACTTTTGTTGAGAGTGCATTTTGGCTACTTTTAGAGGCATTTTGGCTAAAGTGTTTGTGTAGGGATAAGGGGGCATAGGAAAATGTTTTACTCTTTCTGCAAATATTCCAAAAAGATAAATAAAAAGGTAGTTATGGGAAAATTCCTATTTTCAATTTGTTTGAATGTGAATGCATTTACACTTTGATATGATATTCTGTTTACAGAGATTTTTTCAATTAAGATAAAATTGTATAAATATACAAGGTATATATACAAGGTTCCTATTTCATTTTTAATTAAACATGGTCATAATCTGAATGTTCATCAAAAGTAAAACTACTAAATAAACCATAAAATAATCATATAAGAAATACTATGAAACATTTATAATTTGAAGTAGGACCTTACACCCATCAGGATGGCTACTGTCTAGAAAAAAGAAAATAACAGGTGTTGGTGAGGATGTGGGAAAATTGGAACCCTTCTTTAGTGTTGGTGGGATGTAATATAATGGATTTACTATGAAGCGTACTATATAATATAATGGATTTACTATGAAGCGTACTCAAAAACTTAAAAATACAATTACCATATGATCCAACAATTCTATTCCTGGGTATATATCTGCACGAACTGAAGGCAGGGGCTCAAAGAGATATTTGCTCACCCATATTCATAACAGCATTATTCACAGTAGCCAAAATGTCAGAATAACCCTAGTGACCACTGAAGAATAAATGAATAAACAAACATAGTATAATCATAAAATGGGATATTAATCAGCCTTAAAAACAAAGGGAATTCTGACACGTAATATAATATGGATGAACTTCAAGAACATAATGCTAAGTGAAATAAGCTAGTCACAGAAGGAAAAATACTGTATGAGTCAACTTACATGAGATATCTAAAGCAGTCAAAGTCATGGAAACAAAGTAGATTGATGGTTGCAAGGAAAGGGTTGAGGAGAGCGGGGGATGAGGCGTTCTTGTTTAATGGGTGTAGAGTTTCAGATGAAAAAATTCTGAAGATTGATTGCCCAACAGTGTGAATATACTTAATAATAAATTGTACATTAAAATGGTTAAGATGGTGTATTTTACTTGTGTGTTTTACCATAATTTTAAAAAGTGAAATAGATTTATTTACGTTTATGTGGAAAAGGGTTTAAAATATGGTTAAATAAATATTAAATGAAAAACATAAGTGTAATAATAGTGTAACATTGTGATCTAATTTGTGAGTAAAGAATGCGTGTTTATGTATATGCATTTATGTACATATGTATGTATATGGTTACCATTCAAGTGATTATGGAAACATGAAGTTTAGCTTTTGGTTGAGAGGGCTTGCATCCTTTACACAATTTATTGTAAAAATAGGAGCATGTATACATTTCAAACAAAAAAAACAGAAAACTGAAAGTAATAAAATAATAATATGGTTGACAGTATTCAATGAGTTATGGGCAATTTCATATCATAAAAATTATCTATGACAGAGAGAAATTAATGAAAAATATTTAAGTATTGTTTTAAAATTAATGTATGCCATTATAAATATTTTGTATAGATTAATTTTAATTCATTAAGTAATAAAACTAAAAATGTATGTACTAAGGTATTTTTTAGGCTTCTGGCACCATATAGAAAACGAGTATTTTTTGGACGCTTTTGACTTCATTCTAATCTAGCTTCCTCCAGGATCTGTTGGATGATTTCCAGCCATACTACTTAAAATAAATATCTATAATTTTTATTGACAGCGACTCTCTTCAAAATGTCAAATCTACTAATATATGTGCAAGATATTCTAACAGGTGCAATAATGACAGCTTGCAGCCAGAATGAAATAGCAAAAAAAAAAAAAAAAAATTAATGAGACCCTGTATTTTGAGAGTATTTATAAAATTCTTGTTATTTTACCAGTTCAGATGAAGGTCAAGAAAAAGTACTTGTGTAGGTATAAGGAAGATAGAAGAAAATGCCTTGCTCTTTCTATAAGTATTCAGAAAAGATAAAAAGTAGTTATAAATAAATTCCTACTGATGTATCCAAGAAGAAAATGTGTTTTACTTCTTAAAGTAAAAGTTAAACAGCATAGGCAAAGCAGAGAATCTGGACAAAAGATTTGTTATCTTGCTACAGAAAGTTTTATGCGAGTAGTATTCACCTTGGTGCCTTTACACTGAGCCCTCAGGTGTGACTAGCTCCCAGGTTTATGGGTGCAGAGGTGTAATGTTGCCTATTCATTGTGAGTACGCTTGTTCCACTAAAGCAATTAGTTACATTAACAAAGTGAATTTATCAACATTCATTCAGATGCAAGTAACAGAAAACCTATATGCTCAGTATGTGTTGTCTGGGACAGTTTAAGTTCCTCATGTGGGTCATTGTCTTTTCAATAGAAAATTTCAAGCTTATTCTAAAATAACATGTCAATGCACAGTATCTACAATAATCAAATAATCACAAAATATAAGAACAATGTTGAAAGAATTGCGCTACATGATTTCAAGAGTTACTAGAAAGTTATAGCAATGAGAAAAGTGAGCTTTTGGCATTAGAGTAGACAAATAGATCAATAAAACAAATAGAGGGTTTATAAATGTATCCTTATATGGTCAGTTTTTAGGCTAGGCACAAAGTGAATTCTATGGAGAAAGAAAGTCTTTTATTTATTTTTTAATTTAAATACAGTTGACACACAATGTTACATCAATTTCAGGTGTACAACATAGCGATTTGACAAGTTTATGCCGTATGGTATGTTTACCACAGTGTAGCTACCATCTGTCACAATGCATCGCTATTGCAGTATCATTGACTATATTCCTTTTATGCCTGTGACTTATTCATTCTGTACTGGAAACCTGTATCTCCCATTCTCCTTTACACATTTTGCCCATTCTCCTACCCTGTCCACTCTGGCAAACGTCAGTTCTCTGTATTTATAGGTCTGATTCTGCTTTTTGTTTATTCATTTGTTTTGGGGGGATATTTTTGTTTTTATTTTTTTGTTTCTTTGTTTTTTCAGATTCCACGTTTGAGTGAAATCATATGGTAGTTGTTTTTCTTAGTCTGACTTGTTTCACTTAGCATAATACCCTCTAGGTCCATCCATTTTGTCGCAAATAGCAAGATCTCATTGTTCTTTATGACTGTAATATGCCAATCTTCCTTATCCATTCATCCATTGATGGTTGCTTTTATATCTTAGCTATTGTTGATAATGCTGCAATAAGCATAGAGGTACATGTAGCTTTTTGAGTTAGTGTTTTCATTTTCTTTGGGTAAATAACCAATAGCGGAATTATTGGATCATGTGGTATTTCTATTTTAATTTAAAATATCCATATTACCCAAAGCAATCTAAAGATTTAATACAATCCCTATCAAAATACCAACAACAGCAGCTTTCACAAAATTAAAATAAATAATACTAAAATTTGTATAGAACCACAAAAGACCCCAAATAGCGAAAACAATCTTGAGAAAGAAGAACAAAAGCTGTGAGTGTCACGATTCCAGATTTCAAGATACACTACAAAGCTATAGTGATCAAAACAGTATGGTACTGGCACAAAAATAGACACATAGATCAATGGAACAGAATAGAGAACCCAGAAATAAGTGCACGATGATATGCTCAATTAAACTGTGACAAAGGAGGCAAGAATATGCAATGGGGGAAAAGACAGTCTCTTCAACAAATGGTACTGGGAAAATTGCACAGCCACATATGGAAGAATAAAAGAATGAAAACTGAATCACTTTTTAACACTACACACAAAAATTAGCTCAAAATGGATTAAAGACCTAAACATGAGATCTGAAGCCATAAAAGTCCTGGAAGAGAGTATAGGCAGTAATTTCTCAGACATTGGCTGTAGCAGCATTTTTCTACATCTGTCTCCTAAGGCAAGGGAAACAGAAGCAAAAATAAATGATTGGGACTATATCAAAAGTAAAAGCTTTTGCACAGCAAAACAAAAAGTCAGCCTACTGAATGGGAGAAGATATTTGTAAATGATATACCCAGTAAGGGGTTAATATCCAAACTATATAAAAGGAAGTCGTTTTTAACATAGGATTCTTATAAAACTAGAAAAATGATTGGGAAAAACAATACTCTTCTCCTACTTTATACCATACACAACACTAATTTGAAAAGAATCAATTATATTAAGTTCAAGAATACTGTATGATTAGAAATACATATTGATAGAAATCAGAATTGTGTTTGCCAGTGGTGATGGAGGTTAACAATGGGGAAAACAAATTTTCTGGTGTGATGAAATTGTTCTGTATCTCAAACAGTAGTTTGGTTCTTTTGGTATGTATATTTCTTAAAGTTCATTGAAATGCACGTTTAATATCTCTGGTTTTCACTGTAGGTAAATTTTATCTCAAAAAAAAAAAACTCAACTATAAGAAAAAGTGTTAATTCTGCAAACTTTTACTTGCATGACACCCACAAGAAAATCTTAATATATCTAAAATAAACAAACACTTTTGCAATTACAATCTGCTTTGGCTTACTAAAAATACAACCCTCCTTTGAAATCAGCCAAAAAGGAAGAAGAAAAAAATGGGATTGGAAAAAGAGGCTCCTTAAGAATTGAAAAATTGGCACCGAAAAAATTTTTAAATAAAAAAAAAATATTGTCATGTCTCTGGAATAAAGCTATGCCTGTATGATGTTAAACATCCAAGCGAAATGTGAAAAATTCAAACTTGCAGCTATTTCAGAACAACAGATATTCTGATGTTTTCAAGTCTAAGGATAGAAGTCTTTGTATAACGTTGATTTTTGTTGGAAGGAATCTAACTACATTAGACAAAGATGAAAAAGTAAAAGGAGGTGCTAGAGATCAAGTTACAATTAAATATTGATGAAAGTTGACTTTGGGAAAATATTGTGTATTCCTGATGTAGAAGAATCCAAAATAAATCTGTGAGGATTTAAATTGAAATGGATCAAGTTTGTGGCTGCAGCTCTGCTGCTTATTATTCCGAGTTTATATTTATGTTTCCTTAAAATACATAGGATTATATTTTCAAAAAGTATTTTTAAGTAAAAAGAACTCATGATAAAAGATTGAAAATATGTTAACAAGTAGCTATAGACAATCTTCATATTTATTTTCTTACCTTTGTAGGAAGGCTTATCTCCATCTTCCCACCATATAGAATTGTGAGGCTCAGCTGGTAGTGTATTTGTGAATGAAGTTGAAAAACTAGAAAACATCACACTCACTCTATGTGTCATTCTAAATATTACCATTACATGGTTTCGGCTGAAAATTGTCAGTAATGTTATATAAATCTGCTTTAAGAAAATGTATTTTACCTATTATTTTTCCTTTTTTCTTTTTGTTTTGCTTATAAATAGTGTTTTTGCACAAGTCTTCTAGATTCAGATAGTTGAAGACTTAGCATGTTGCTCCTAGCCTTTGATTATCCTAATCTTTTATATTTATTTTCAGACATAAGCCAGAACATTTCATTTTTTTATAGAACTCTGCACATTGTGAATCCTTTTGGTGTTCAGGATAAATATAGATGGATCAAACAGTCTTTCTTTGTAGACCACAGTTAGCACTATCTTTTGTTAGGGTTTTCAGAGTGGACACTAATCAGAGAGGCAGTTAGCATTGTATGTATGAGGATAGGCTCATAGGCCAGTCTCTTTGAGTTCAAATTCATACTCTGCCACTTTACTAGCAATATGACTTTTAGAAAGAACCTGAGCTCTCTTTGAATCAGCTTTCTCAACTTTAAATTATCTTTAATTTTATATATTTCATGGTGTAGTTTTCCAAGTTAAATGTGGTAGTACCTTTAAAAGACTTTAAAGAAGGATAAAAATGTAACAAATACCAGTTACTTTTCTTAAAAATAGGCATGTTTATCAGGCTTCTTAAAATTATATAGGCAAAAACAGTTTTAGGTGAGAAGAGAGAGATCCCTACTGGGAAGCTGATTTTCAAAGAAACTTTGGGCTGTTGTAGTTGACTAGGATCTAGGAGTTCTATGTGCCACTTAATAAAAAAGCAACTGAGTCTGCTTGCACATTTTGGGTACAGAGCCTCCTTGGGGATTATGGGAATCAATCTGTCATTAAAAACTGAGCTGATAGTTTTCTCTTTAGTGGTTTGGCCTCACTTCCATGTGGAATTAAATAAGCCTGTAAACCAGCCTGAATGCTCAATGAAATAGTGAAATAGAAATCAGAGTGTTATTTTTTGTGTTTTGGTATTTCATAGCTACGAGTCAATTGAGCTCTCTTTCTTAAAAGCCATTTTTAAAGATAGCCTTCAAGAAGTCACACAACATTTGAAATCTGAAATCCCCAGCTTCATATTCTTAAATTAAAAGCTTTAAAGAAGTGATGAGTGTGCCATTTTACAAGTTTAAATGCCTGAGAGGCTTTTCATCCTTTTCTTGAAGCTGGGGGATGTTTGTTCTAAGGCTATGTATGAGTGGAAGATGCAATTGATCATGGGGGTGGATATTGACTTTAGTGATGCTCAATGTATATTAGACTCAATATTTTTGTTTGTTTTTTGATTTTTGTTTTTCCTTCTGTTTCATTTTGGTGTATTGACGGATGACACATTTTGGTTATTAGGGGTGTGTGTCTGTGTGTGTGTGTAATGGATGTGATAATCTGAACTGAATAATAAACAAGGAAATGGTGTGATTCCCTTGAATGTACTGAGAAATTTCTTTGGCAAGCAAAATATAATCTTCCATGATGACACTGTGGCTTCTACTTGCACTTCTTTCTTTTTTATCTTAAGTGTGTGTTTGAGATGTCATGGGCATGTTCTTGGGCATAATGGACACAATCAGTCACCTTTTTTCTTTCTAGAACATGAGACGTTAGCTATTTTATAATGTTGCTATGTACTGTTCCTTCCTTTCATGTTATTCCAAAATACAATTCTTCAAAATAAATCTTACTGATATGTTCCCATGCTGATGAGTATATGTACACAGAAATTATCACTAAGTAGCGCGATTCAATACATTTGAGTAAAACATCTCTTGGTATTGCTCTAACGGTTGAGCAATTGTGTTCCCCCTGTGTGGTCTCCAGTGCATAGATGTAAGTGTAAGAGCAGCTGTGAAAACAGTCTGCCTTCCTTATGTTTAGATACCTAGCTGGGATCATGGAATAGTGGAGAGAATAAAAACTACAAAATGTAATAAAGGTAGAAAATATACATGAGACATGTTTCTCCTTAATCCTAATAAGAAAACCCAGATTTTATCCTCCTTTATTTTTTTTCCAAAAACATATTTAATATAGCACCTTTTTTAGAAACCATATACATTATACATCATGGTTCAGTACAAATGTACTCTTTTGTGGCTTAATACACAAATGATAGAATGCTGTAACTTCAGAAAGTGAGGAGCTAATTCCACTATATAAGAAAACTCAATTATGGGGTACTTTTCTAGATTCAGACTATAACAGAAAGCATTGTGGAGGCAGTGTGGTGTTTTATTTTAATCAAATATTCTCTCCTTATTGAATCCCCTCAATCTTTAGGCTAAAATACATTTGATTTATATTTGACACATGAGAATTAGGTTCTCTCAGCAATGTGTTCAGACAGACTTTAGGAGGGTTAGGAAACAATCAAATTAACATGTTTACCTGTAATAAAAGTTTCATTCTTTTCATTTGAATTAAAGAATCAAGAAAATGGCCACCTCCGATTTATCAGTTTGTATTTAGGGTAAGTAGTAGTTGGCAGAGCTGTTTCCTTTTTATACAAAAACTATATTTGCTGAACAAAGATTAACATTTTTCAGAAATATTTTGCAAGAACCGTATTTGAAGAAATGCTACTCTAGATCCTCTTCAGAATATTTCAATTGCTGAGACATTTAAACTTTAATGTGAATTTACTAAAGAGAAAAGATAAAAACAACTTTAAAGCAAATAATTGTTGTATGAGTCTAGATCTACATTAATTCAGACACTTTTCCTTTAATAGAAAAATATCAGAAATATGTGCTTAGGGCTTTGAGCTCTCTTGAACTAATGAGTAACATCTTGATAATTCACATATCAATTTATAATTTTCACTCTTTAGCTTGGAAATTTGATACATTTTTGAAAATTATAAGAACACTATCATACGCTGAAAGAGATACTTTTTAAAAATAGAATCATGCTCTTGGGAAAAGTATATTGTCATATGGACAAAATGTTTAGGCAGGTTTTTGGGTGCTGGCATAAACTCACTTAGTTATGGAAATAAACCTTGGCTAGCTAGCACAGAAAAAAAGAAGGGACAGAAGTCCACTGTATAATTCCTAGAAGGTGGTTTTGTCAGGAAGATGCACTGAAACACAAAAAGCAACAACAAAAACCCTTTTGATGGTTGGGAGAATGGAGTTTAGAAGAAAAACTAAATGTCCATGGTTAATAGAAGTAAAAAAGAAAAAAAAATCCAAAATAGGTGATACATAGATTAGATATAATGGCCTCCACATCATGAGGAGTAAGATAAAATAAATTCTGAGTGTTTTGAAAATCTTGTCTCATTTGAATTATTTTGAACCTTTCATCTAGCAAACAATATACTGGTAGCTGAAAATAATTGGGTTTGCTTATTGCATCCACCTTGGGAATATAAATTTAGGCTAATTATATTAAACTCTCTAATGAATATACTGACTTAGTTGATTGTAATAGACATTATGTATACATTTATTTCCCATCTACCTGCATACTCTTTAACCAGATTCTCTAGGGTTTATAAAGAGACTCTATCCACCTCCATTAAACTATTTAGGGTCAAGTTATAATGAGAATCATAATTTAAAGAATTAGAAATTATAAATAAGTGAGTAACTGTATCCTTTAACATTTGGATAAGACTGTTTTTAACTTCTTTTACTTATTCTAGGAAGCATTTTCCTCTTTCCATAAGATAATCTTATATTAACTAAATTACTTATAACTATAGTTAATTAATTGGTTATATTAATTATATTATATAATTTTAATATATAATATAGAACTATAGTACAGAATTATAAGATATAATGTAGAATTAAAACATATATATTATTGAATGAAGGAGACAAACACTTCTTCCTGTATTTCTCAAGCAGGGGTAAAAAGCACCTATTCAGTATCTTGCCCATGTGAAATTAGTGATGTGGACCAGATGGGCATATGGGAATGGATGTGCTTAAGCCAACTGTTGCTAAATAGAAACGAGGGTTTGCTTTTGCCACATGCGTTCATTTTAAGGAAGCTAGAAATGTAGGTTTTTAAATGAAATACTGTTTTTTTTAATATTAGAAGAATCTAAATATCTTAAAACACTATATGAGTTCAACAAAACTTGAGTGGCATCAGCTAATTTGCTGCTTCTATTAAAAATTTTATCAATAGCAATCAAACCACGAGAGTGTAGCTGGAAGTTTAAATTCTCTAACGTAAACCCGAAAAACAATCTCTATTTCAATAGGCTGACTTTTGAACAATGAACTTCACTTCCTCCAAGGAGCTTTCATAGGTCCCGATTGCCCCCCAGCAGGATTTAGTATGTTCTTTTTCAAATTGCCCATAGCACATTTTTATGTTTCCAGTAGAGATTTGTAATAATACTCTTTTAAAATAAAAATAGGATATGAGGTATAGAAGGTACAGAAACTAATGATGGGGTAGCTAATACAGAAAATATGGTGTATATTCTATCTTAGGAAAATCTTAGCTCTATGGCTTTCATGACAGAATATATATCACAATTTTATCACATTAGAAAATTATGTAGTTGTACACACTCTGTATTATAACATTTTAGGAAAAAAAGGACTATGATTTCCACCTTGTATTCCTATCACCATGGCCAGACTTTGGATGTTTAATGTGTGTAGAATCAAATTAAATGTATCACTAAAGTTTTATTCTGATTTTCCATATCTTACCTGCTCAGGAGTGGTTATTCTTGGCACTCATATATTAAGAAAACTATCAATGCTTGTTTATTCTTTGGCTCCTTAAAATATGTAAAGGTAGTATTATCATAACAGGATTGATACATAAAATGCACAAAAGTAACATGGAAAGAATGAGGTATAAATAGCAAAGGGTATTGCATTCAGATTTAGGAAGTGGTTGCCTAGTGAGTGAAAATCAGTGAAGGATTACTTTTGTGTTTCTCCATCTGTGGGGAATCTATTCCAACCCAAACCTGACCTACAGAGACCTTTGGATCCAAATCTGATTGAGTAAGGTGTTCCTATGAGCTTTTCCAAAGTTTGCTGTTACCAAATATTCTCAAGTTTCCCGTCACTATTAAAAGAAGCTGTTCTTTTGTTTCAGTCTTAAATTCCAAGAGTGGACATTTTTTTGAATGATTTTGTCATGCCAATGACTTTTTAAATTTGTTCTAGATATATTTGCACACACACACACACACACACACACACACACTAATGCTTTGAAGAGAATTTTTTTTTAAAAAGTACTATTCACTGAATTTGTCAAGATTTCAAAATGAAGATAATGATGGAAAGTACCAAATACACAAAAATGTTTCATTGTATTTGACAAATCTTAAACCCTATTTTCTTTCTACAGATATTAAACTAAAAAAGAATATATCAGAAGTCTTAGAGATGATTATAAAAATATATTTGCTGCGCTATGACTCCAAATCCTTGTCTATACTTACAAATAATTTTTTTATGACCTGAAAATAGTCAGGAGTATATTTCTTGACACAATAGTGAAACACACATTCACACCCACAAATATATGAACTTACATATATAAAAATAAAAAATGTAAGATTTAAAATTCAAGCCTGTTTAGATATTTCTTCACTATACATGGTTTCATATAGATCTTTGAATTGTAATGACAGTGATTAACTGTGAACACCTGGCATGCTATCACTGATAATGACAGAAGGTTACATAAATTTGATATATATTCTTTCTAAATAGGAAAAACAATTAGACTTTATGGAAGCCATAATCCAATGGGTGTATACTTGGTCTTTTCAGAGTCCTTAGGGTAGTTTTACTTCTGATATAAAGGTTTGACGCAGATTTAACAGAAGAACTTCTATATATGTTTTAATATTGTGATGCTCCCAAAATATTCTACTTTTTTAAATCAAAGTTTCTGAAAGAAAAATATCCTATTTTAAAGATATCAAAAAACACTGAAAAATACACAGTTCAGATGAGTAATAATTTACTCAACCATTCAAGCTAATTTTTAACTAAATGGATTATTCCTGTATTCATAGAATAAGATTTTGATTTCCAACAATGTCATTCTAATGAAGCATAGATAATTATCTAGATCCATCTCTGTAAAATAAAATGCAAAATTATTTTGACATTTTTCTGTGATAGTCTAAAATATCGTCATTTACTTGAGTTAGTATTTCTTCCAATTCAGAACATCTTAGTTTAAAGAGTTAAGTTTTCCTAACTGGCTGGAAAAAAAAAAAATACTAGTTTACATTAAGTGTTTAGACAGTGCTACATTTTAGAGCCTCTTTCTCACGAATATTGCTTCTGGGAAACGACCAGATATGTAAGATACAAAGACCCTGAACACATTCATGGATTCATAATGCATTAGTGTTGGAAGGTATTTTTATATACCTGACTTGTCTAGGTTGCAATTGCGCTGAAGAGAAACTGAGGATAGGCAGAAAAGTGATCATCGTCCGCAGGGACTCGTGGTTTCCTTTAACTTTCTGAGTTGACTCCTCCCATACAGGATTTTTAATGTCAGTTAGGTGGTCACCCATGTAAACTCTTGACCAATTACTCTGGTAGTATTAGTTCTAAAGTGATCAGATGTGTATTGAAACTAATCAAATTGAGTACCATGCTAACTGAAATTGAAAATCAGATCTAGACCGAGCTCATGAAATAGAGTTTTAATTTCAATTTATAATGTTCTATATTAGCTGAGCAAATATATGGAAGAAAATCAGTAAACGGTCATTTTGAAGGTCTAATTAAAATGTGTGGGGCCATATTTTTATTGTTGTAATCATTATATAGATAATAGTTTAGGAAAATAAATAATCTTCAGGAGACAGCCCTAACATTAGATATTTATAAGCATGTCTGGGTATAATTGTGTCTCAGAGTCAAATCTGCAGAACTTGTCAGATAACCAGCTCTATTAGCAAATTTTTCTCAAGTCAGTGCAATATTGTTAGTATCTGAAAAGCCACACAGAGTATTACTAAAGACTTGCCGCAGCATTTCCACCAACCAGTGTTCAAGTGTATGGTAAAACATAGCAGTTGAGAAAGCTGAGAACAGTGAAACTTCTTAAATATTGTGTTTCCCATGTTTGTGTGCTGGTAACATAAAAACAGCTGAACTCCAAATGTCTTCACTTTTGGTAATACTCTTGATTGAGACCAAGCAGGGGAATTTTCAGCCTGAAAGGATTATCTTTGTCAAAGTTATGACAAGTTATGAATTGTCTTAGACATGTCTTCCTTCTTAAATTCTGGTACTGTAATAAATTTGTTTTAAGAATTAAACATGGAAAGCTTAATTAATTTTTGTAATCAAAGCAATGCCAAAAGAACACTGATTTTTTTTCACACTCAGACACATTTGGTTTGGACTAAATACAAGCATAAGCTTTTAATCATAGATGCTAAAAATCATTTATTTACATATGAAGTATATAAGCAGTAGATAGGTAGATCAATAGATATGTAGCTAGGTAGAGAAGGAAAGACCAAAAAAGAAAGGAAAAGGAGGGAGGAAGGAAAGGGATTGGGGAGAGAAAAAATATATAGGACTTTATGAAAACTTACACAAAATATACACAGATTGTTCTTTCTTTGTAATAATATCAAAAATAGTTCTGCTGCTGAATTTGCACATTAAAAATATGAAACAAAAATTTTAAAGACTGTGAGTTTTTCCCTCCTACATTGTTGGTGGGAATGCAAGTTGGTACAGCCACTCTGGAAAACAGTGTGGAGGTCCCTTAAAAAGTTAAAAATTGAGCTACCCTATGATCCAGCCATTGCACTACTGGGTATTTACCCCAAAGATACAGACGTAGTGAAGAGAAGGGTCATATGCACCCCAATGTTCATAGCAGCAATGTCCACAATAGCTAAATCGTGGAAGGAGCCGAGATGCCCTGCAACAGATGACTGGATTAAGAAGTTGTGGTCCATATATACAATGGAATATTACTCAGCTATCAGAAAGAACGAGTTCTCAACATTTTCTACAACATGGACGGCACTGGAGGAGATAATGCTAAGTGAAATAAGTCAAGCAGAGAAAGACAATTATCATATGATTTCTCTCATCTATGGAACATAAGAACTAGGATGATCGGTAGGGGAAGAAAGAGATAAAGAAAGGGGGGGTAATCAGAAGGGGGAATGAAACATGAGAGACTATGGACTATGAGAAACAAACTGAGGACTTCAGAGGGGAGGGGGGCGGGGGAATGGGAAAGGCTGGTGATGGGTAGTAAGGAGGGCACGTATTGCATGGTGCACTGGGTGTTATACACAACTAATGAATCATCGAGCCTTACATCGGAAACCGGGGATGTACTGTATGGTGACTAACATAATATAATAAAAAATCATTAAAATAAAAAAATAAATAAATAAAATAAAGGCTGTGAGTTTTAAGACATTATTTTAACACAGCGGGCATTGACATATAGTGAAACAAGGAATATATGGAAATACATACACAGAGCCTGAAAGGATTATGTACTATCTTAGGAAAATCTTGGAGCTATGGTTTTCATAGTAGAATATCTATAACAATTTTATCACACTAGAAAAATATGTAGTTATATATATTGGAATACATACATATATATATATATACACACATATATATAGGAATATATACATTATTCACTACAAAAGATCTCCTTTGATTTCAAATTTATGGTCAGGCTGTAGTTGCTGGGTATGAAGAGTGGGTTAGTAAACGATTATGTGAATATGATAAATGTTGTATGAAACATCAGTCTCTACCACTTTCTTATTCATCCTCTACTCTCTCACCCACTTGTGCGTATCTGGCAATTCTTCAGGGATATCTTTTTCCCCTCATATCTATTAGAAGGAGTGTATGCAAAATAATTTATAGGTTAACATGTTGAGTATATTCTTATGTATACTACTATAACATTTTAATCATAAAACAGTTAATATCTAGAAAAATAATAAGCAATAAGATCATTAAAAATAATAATATGTAAAACAACAGCAGAGTCAAATGGCCTAATTTTTATGTTATATATGACCTTGTGTACATTTTCAAGCTTCTGTGCTTGAAAGCTAGTTTTGTAAAGCTAGGAATAATACTATTGTTTGTAAAGCTAGGAGTAATACTATCTGTGTAACTACCACACAGATTGCTGTAAATATAAAATGAGTTAATATATAACAAAGAGTGTGCTCTGTAGAATTTGGAACACAATGTAAATGTCAGGTGTAATTCATGATGTTGAAAAGCACCTGGGCAGAATAAAGGCAATCCTTTTTTTTTTTTTTTTTTAAGATTTTATTTATGTGACAGACAGCCAGCGAGAGAGGGAACACAAGCAGGGGGAGTGGGAGAGGAAGAAGCAGGCTCCCAGCGGAGGAGCCTGATATGGGACTCTATCCCGGAATGCCGGGATCACGCCCTGAGCTGAAGGCAGAGGCTTAACGACTGCGCTACCCAGGCGCCCCAGAATAAAGGCAATCTTAAACTGGTATTTTTCAGAGGTGAGAGATGGCAATAAACTGGAGCAGAGAGGAATTGAGGGCAGCAGAAAGATAATAAGTAGAGGGAGTAGAAAGAAAGCTTTCTATGTTATGTTCCTGCAGAACTCTCCTGTGTTACCCTGGGGCAATTTTCACCTGTCTCTTATGCATAGAAATCAGTGATTATTCTCAGGCTTCTGGGCCAGTGTCCACATGCTACCAGGCCAATGTTACTGTGATAATAACAGAAAATCAGACCCTACTGGGGCGAGTTGGTGAAAACAGGCAATATGCAAAGCCATATGTAAGTATTTTCTTCTCTGTTAGAATGTGCTGTTGTTTGGAGTAGAGGGTTTGAAGCTGAGGGTTTGAAGTAGACCCCTGAGCAGTAGGGTTGTCTTGTGGATAATGGAAGCAAAGATGGGTAATTCAGTGTCTAGGGGATACAAAGGCTCTCTGCCCATGTCTCATCGCCTCTGGGCTGCTTAAATTCACTGTTCCCAGCATAGATTAGGGCCTTTCTCCTCCACCGCATGACTCTTACGAGAGCAAGTACCTGGCATCCCGAGAGAAAGATGATTTTGTAGCAAAAATATTTTTCACCATAAAACTATAAAGGACAAGAAAAAGAATATCCTCTGAAGTAGTAGTATTCAAATAGTTTACTCATGTATTTAAACTAACCATGGTAAACTATTTCAAATTAAAATTATTGGAAAGATTTTTTTTTAATTAATATATCACCATATGTATGGTGAACTCCAAATGGGTCAGCCATAGTTATGAAAGGTAATACAATAAAGTGGTGTTCAATATGAAATGGTGTTCAAACCCATTGGTAATGAGAGGAATGGAAATTTAAATAAAGGCTTTCACTTTATACTGTTTGTCCAAAATTAGAAAGTTAGCTAATAGCAGTGTTGGTGGAGATGTAGGATAATAGAAACTCATATACAGCCAGTGACAGTATATTCTGGCTTGAGTAATCTTGGAGAAAATCATAGCATTAATATGTCAAATTATTGATATACTTGATGCCTAGCCCAGATATTCCATTCCTAGGTATTTATCTACGAGACACTTTCACGCATGTTTATAAAGTGCTTAGGGTTGCAGAAATGCTTGTGAGGGTGAAGTTTGGGGGAACTTTGAGTGTTCATAATTGGGAAAATGAGTACATATAATGTACCAAATTCAAATCATGAAATACTATGTATACAGTAGTTCAGAGCAGAACATCAGATGTATACGTGGCTGAATCTGACAGAGTACTGAGTGGAAAAATAAAGGAGAGATAACTATTATACTGCCACTGATGTAAATTAAAATATATGTTCACAAACAATATAAGTTTGTTAGGAATGCATGAAAGCAAAATTAAATAAGCACAATTATGATGCAAGAGGAAGAAAAAAAGAAACTAAACAAGCACAACAAAGAAATCAGTATTTGTTATTGCTGAGAGTAAGGTAATGTTCAGGCTTGGAATAGATCTGTGATATGATCTTGTCCAAAATTCTCCATTTTCTGCTTAAGAATTACTATTTTTTGTTTGTTTGTTTGTTTTTGCTCAGAAGACGTAAGTGATTTGCTATGTAGAGGGAAGCGGGAGCACATACACAGATTTACTGGCGCTTGATCTCATATAGTTTCTTGATCACACAGCAACCTCCTTCTTCCCTCTCGTTTTCTATAAGAAAATCCCTACCTAGTTTTAAAATTTTAGATTTATTGGAGTGCCTAGGTGGCTCAGTCGGTTAAGCATCCAACTCTTGATTTTGGCTTAGGTCATGATCTCAGGGTCATGATTTCAGGGTCCTGAGATCAAGCCCTGCCTCAGGCTCTGTCACTCAGTGGGGAGTCTACTGGAGATTCTCCTGCTCCCTCTACGCCCCTCCCTACTAAAATAAACAGGTAAATCTTAAAAAAAAAAAAAAAAGATTTATTTTGCTTGGAAAAAGCTTTGCTAAATGAGAATAGGATCTTCATATGCAAATAATGAAAGTAAAATGATTAGAAGATTTGCTTACGTAACTATTCATATTTTTGCTTATGTTTTCCTAAAGTGCATTGGAACCTGAGCTTATATTAAGCAGTTTATCTTGGTAAGTCAAGACAAAATTTTGTAAGGAAAGATTTCTTAACAAGATTTCAGTTTATGTGTGAATGTGTGTGTGTGTGTATGTATGTGTGTGTGTGTACACAAATATTAGTTTAGCTAAATCACTTTTGCCCAATAAAACTAGGAAATTTGAAAGTATAGAAAAAATAAGCTGAAATCAAAATAAATATGATACAATATTAATAATAAAATATGTCAATAACATAACATAAAATATCGGTATGGCATATCTACTGGAAAATGTATAGATTGCAAAATGTGTAGATTGCAAATGTGTCGATTGCAAAGACCTAGAATAATAAGAATGTTGAAACTATAGAGGAATTAATATTCAAATGTGCAACTTTTTCCAATATAGAGTATGATTCAAACCATTTCAGAGCACTTCTCTGTAAGAAGGTGAAAGTTCAGGAAGGAATTTAATATGAAACTGATTGTGGTTAGAAAACCAGGAGCTGACCTTATTTTTCTTGAAAAAGCAAAAGCAAAAGGGACCTCAAATTTTACCTCTTATCCAAAACCCAACACCTAAAGCAACATTGTGACCTCTTTAAAGTTGCCTGGGGACATAAACTCAGAACTTATTTGCAAAATGGCTTTGTAACTGAAATTTTAATATCACTTTCTAAGCAGACTTAGTCTCCTTGGGTGTCCAAAGAGTGCCACAGACACTTTTAGGCTATAAGTTTCCTCCTTATGGGGTCCCAGAACAAAGTGGGAGGGCTTCAGACCACAGAAAATAAGCTCAATTTTCTCCTCATTTTGAAGAAGCAGAATTACGCATTATAGTGAATAGAAGATGTTTCTAAATTCCTTGATGCTGAGAAGGACTGTATTCCTACCGTAGTCTGTCTCATTACCCTAAGTTAGGTCCCATGGGAAACTCCATTAACACTTCGAAATTACCTGTATCTACACATTACTATACAAATAGCAATCTGAAGGTCAAAAATTCCCCATAACTGAATCTAGCGCAAGGCTCCAGAGTTTTAGCAACCACAAATTCTGATGGGTTCATGAGTCTGCTCTTGGGCAAACGGTATTTTATTTCTTTTTTAATTTAAAAACTCAGTATCGTAGAACTATTTTGAGAACACAAACTCTCTTAACCTTTGTAAACTCTCTTCTGAGACAGAGCAGTCTCCCTTTTTTTGATGCTAGTTTTTCAGTGGGGAAAGAAACCAAAACCAAAACCAAAAAAAAAAAAAAAAAAAAAAAAACCACTGTATTTCTTCATCTCAGTCCATTTCCTGGTATTGGCTGCATCCAAAAAAGACAGAGCGGAGCCACCACAGAAAAGGCTTTTGTACTGGAATTCCAAGCCAGGCACAAACCAAAGCCTACTGGAAACCTCGTGGGAAACAGCATTCTGTGAAGTTTCCATTCTCAAGATCCCAGTCCATCATTTGAGTCAGCAGGTGATTCAAGACCATCCATTACTGATCATAGTTTAATTATTATTTTAAAAAGAGGTCCATCTTTATGTCCTTGAACATATTGTTATAACAAATTTGTTTCTCAAAAGATATTGCTCCAAATTTAACCATTTCTGAAAACACAGAATTCTCTTTAATTTTCTTAAGTGTCTACAACCACAAGATCTCTAAAAACACTATAACCTATACTTGTTACATCTCAAAGTTTGGTGAAGCCTTTGTAATAATGGGGGCAAATGTTGTATTCATAATTTAGTTTTATATACTTTTTTTTTTTTCTTAGTATATGGGAGCAGAGAATTACAGACCTTGTAGACACCCAAGATAAAGATAGAAAGACTGCCAGGTTGTGTGGTGAAAGGAGGCCGACTGAATGCTCACTCTTGATTCAGGGATCCTGCCCTGGGCAGATTTAGTGCCCAGCCATTTTGTGTTCTCCAAAGCCCTTGATTTGACCTGCGTTCTTTTCCTTTGCCACGTCCATCTTTCCTCCTCAGATATTCTTTCCCTTTAAGACTTCTACAAAGCCAAACAGTATTTCCCAATTATTATTCAAACCTGGTGTCTCTGCACAAAAAAACCCACAATCACCTTTTCATGTTTTAAAGAATTTTAGATTTACTAGTAATCAGATAGGACTAAGTAAAATAATGAACTTTGAAACACTTCCATTATGTGACATTAGTGAAATCATGGGCTGATATTGTTCATACTTTGTCAGTCCCACTATCTTTCTCCCTTTCTTTCTTTTTTTTTTTTTTTAAGATTTTATTTATTTATTTGACAGAGAGAGAGACAGCCAGTGAGAGAGGGAACACAAGCAGGGGGAGTGGGAAAGGAAGAAGCAGGCTCCCAGTGGAGGAGCCTGATGTGGGGCTCGATCCCAGGACTGTGGGATCACGCCCTGAGCCGAAGGCAGACGCTTAACAACTGAGCCACCCAGGTGCCCCATATCTTTCTCCCTTTCTTGACCCAACCTGGAGATTCAGTCTGAGCGAAATATTCTAGGTTTAGCCTGGCCCAATTAAATGCCAGACCAACTTCCTCAACCAAAATATGTTTTTTCTTCTGGATTTTCATCTGCATATTCTCTATTGGGTCATTTTCAGCAGCATTTTAAAATGACTCACCACCTCTCATTTTTCAGAAACCCTTTCTAATCATATCTTTCCAGTTACCACCACATTTAACTCATAAAGTTTTCTGCTAAGTTACGTGCATCTGTTTCTTTACTTCCCACTTCATTTAGCCTTTGATCCCTTCAGTCTACTGTAAGTGTTCTTGTTAAAACACCGGTGAAGTCCAACATTGCTAAATCCAGTGTAGAATTTTTAATTCTCTGTGTGTATTCTAAACTTTCACAAGTATTTGAAAAGTCCTCTCTGTCCTTCTCTTCGGGAAAACTTTCCATTTTATTGCCTCATATGACACCATTTTTCTTGGTTTTTCTTCTATACCTTTAATAGTTTTTTTTTTTTTTCATTTTTCTCTTCCATTTTTCTCCCATTTTCCATCCTTTAAAATCTTTGCATATTTTCAGGTCTTTACTCATTATACACCCTCATTCAAAACAAACATATCAGTACTTGTGTCTTAAAAATAAAATCTACTTTTGAAAAATTTCCAATTATTATTTCTCTCTGATTTTTCTTCTGACCTCCATTCTTATATCTAAATGGTAACCTGATATTGTTAATTTTGATGACAATAGACATTTCAAAGTTCATATGCCCCAAATGGCACTCTTGACCTTCCCCTTCAAGCCTAAGATTCTTCTAGACTTCTCCCATTTCAGTAACTGACATCAATGTTGTGAACCAGGAACCTGGCAATTTCATTTTCCATTGCCTATCTTCTGCCCCACAGTTCATCTCCAAGTATTGTTGAGTTTCCTTCCAACATATATACCAGATCTTTCCACTGGTCTCTGTTTTCACTGCTTTCCCTCTAGTCCACATCATTGTCCTCTCTCCTTTGAGCTATTGTGCTAGCCTCCAAACGGCCTCGTCCTGACTCTCCTTGCCTCTGTCTAATGAATTCCTCACCCAGCAACTACAATGATCTTGGTTAAAGGCAAAGAAGGTCATGTTAGCCCTAGCTTAAAAGTATTCAACTATTTCTGATTGAATTTAAAATAAAATCCCAAATCCTTCCCATTAGCTAATCATTTGTGCATGATCCAGCTGTTACTTAATCCTCAGTGCTCATTTGTAGCTACTTTCTTTCCATGCTTTCCCTGCATCAGCCTGATGGTTTTTTTCACTTTTGGCACAATTCAAGTGCTTTTATTCCTGAGGACCTTTGTACCTTCTGCACTGAATAATCACCCTGGCTCTTCATATGTTAAGCCCCATCCTTATGCAGTCCATGACTCAGGATTTCCCTGACTCCATAGCCTAAATCTACATGGCTTTGGCTATTACTTTTTATATTACCCAGTTGTTACCATTACAGGAATTAACGGAGCTAGCATTAATATGGTTTCTTTTCTTGGATTCCTTATTTCCTGTCTTACATACTGGGTTATAAGCTTTATTAGGGCAGCGACCATGCCCATATTTTTCAATGGTATACACTCAGTATAACATCTATGGGTTTCAGAATTTTTGTCCAACTTTTTTTGTTTTTCTTTGGTCTGTAATATACATTACTGCCACCTTAGTCTACGTCAAGCTTTTCCTAACCTTACTAACTAAAAATTAAGCACTTTACTGCACATCCTCCCTCTCTCTCTGCCATTCTCATCCCTCTTATCTTTGAGATATGATGCTCAGTCTGGGTAAGGCTTTTGGTGATGGTATCTCCAAAATTACTGTTGCATGGGAAGTAGCTGGATGTGTATGGCTAATTTTAACCAGATCCTTTTGTTGTAGGCAGTAAGGGCCAAAATGAGCGGCAGAGTTGCATGCAGCATTCCCGGTCACTGATACCATCTGGAGAGCCCTAAGGGAAAAGAAAATGAGAACCAGAGAGTTGGCATGTGCTGGAAGTTGCCTCCTGACACTAGAGGCAGATGCCAGCATCTGTCCAGAGGTCAAGTGATCACATAGTCATCATGTCATGGAATGTGCTTTCTTCTTTATGAGCATGCCCCCTCTCAAAAAGAATAATAATACGATAAAACAGAAACACAACGACAAAAAAAAAAAAAAAAACACCTAAAAATCTCAATTAGCAAGTAGAAGAGAGAGGATTGAAAGTTAGGAATTAAATGCCAGACTGCCAGTGCTGCAGGTAACCCTTACGGGTGAGTTTAATGGGGTGGATCTATTTCTGGTACAGAGTTTAGTCTCCTATGTAGGACCCATGTTGCTTCTGTCGTGCTGGAGTGTCTAGTGTCTTCTTATTAATCTTACATGAATTTTTGGTTTATGTACTTATTCTGAGTATAATTCTAGTTCTGAGCTTTTATCATAGAACAGTATGTGTTCCTCAGTATGTCCTGAAAATTGATATATTTTTAATAAATCTGATATGTTTTTAATAAACAATAAACAATAAAAAATCTGGTGGTCCTCTAATATTATCTAAACAGAACCTATATGTCTGCGTCCTTCTGTGTTATCCAAGATCCGCCTCATTGTGACACTGTGGTGAATGATATGTGAAGTGTTTGTAGCTGTTTTAGTGAGAAGAGATCACTTTCTGATAGTAGAAGAAAAGGATTCTTATCTAATAGAATGTAAACTACCATATTTCCATGACACAGAATTAAAAAACAATGCATACAGTGGCAGTAACTTGGGGAAATTGTCTCTTCATTAACAATATAATATAGATTACATAAAAACTATAATAATTTACTATGTGCAGTTTCTGAAGTGATTATAAAAAGCACTAAAAATCCAAACTCATAATAATGGTAATATTTCTGTCAACAGCTCAAGCTATCCTTTTTTTTAAGTAATCTCTATGCCTAACATGGGCTTGAAGTCACAACCCCTGAGATCAAGAGTCACATGCTCTACCGACTGAGCCATCCTGGCACCCCTCAAGCTATCCTTTAAATAACAGTATACTTGGAAGGAGGATTGAAAGTGTTATTGCTTCTCTAAGTTAAATAGTTTATCATGATACTACCTATTTTAATGCAAATGTGAAACCAAATACATCTATCCACCATAAATACATATGGGTCAATTCCTCGCTTTCTTCAGGACCCTTCTGCAATTTACTTATCATTGAGAATTTCCATGTAAATCTTATTTAAATTATCACACACCCAATCTGGTATGCCCTATGGACATTACATTGCTTTCCCTTTCTGCATATCATATAACAGCACAACGTTTGACATAGTAATATGCTTTTGTTGTCCATTTCTCTACTATTAGAATGTGAGCTATGTGAGGATGGGCATTTATTTTGTTCTGTATTATATCCCTTGATGTAAAACAGTGGCTGAGATTTGGCTAGACATTTAACTAAAGAAGATAAATGAATGGCCAGGAAGCACACGAACAGATGCTTGACATTAGGGAATTGCATTTCAAAATCAGACAGTACCACCTCACACTAAGTGGGATAGCTATAATCATGATGTTGTAAAAAGCAAGTATTGGTGGGATGTGGTAAAATTGGAATTCTCATACATTTCTGGTGGGAATGTAAAATGGTACAATGGTTTTGGAAAATTGTTTGACAGTTTCTTAAAAAGTTAAATTTACCATATGACCCAGCAATTTCATTCCTAGATATATACATAAGTGAAAAAGACATATGTCAACATAAAGACATGTATATTAATGTTCATAGCATCATCATTCATAAGAGCCCCAGATTGGAACCAACCCAAATGTCAATCAACCAGTAAATATATAAACAAAATGTGCTATATCCATAAAGTGGAATACGATTTAGCAATAGAAAGGAGTGCATTACTAATACATATTACCACAAGGATCAACCTGGAAAAACTATGCTAAGTTAAAGAAGCCAGGTGTAAAAGATCCCATATGTACAATCCATTTATAGAAAATGTTCAAAAAAGAGACACCAAGGTAACGTATGGTTTGTGGTGCTCTTGTAAATGGGATGGATTCCCTAATTTCTCTTTCTTCAGTCTCATTATTTGTGTATAGAAATGCAACTGATTTCTAAGCATTGATTTTGTATCCCACCACATTACTGAATTGCTCTATAACTTCTAATAGTTTGGGAGTGGATTCTTTTGGATTTTCCATGTAGAGTATCATGTCATCTGTGAAGAGAGACATTTTGACTTCTTCTTTGCCGATTTGGATACCTTTTATCCCTTTTTGTCGTCTGATTGCTGTTGCAAGGACTTCTAGTACTATGTTGAATAATAGTGGCGAGGGTGGGCATCCTTGTCGTGTTCCTGATCTTAAGGGAAAGGCTTCCAGCTTTTCCCCATTGAGAATGATATTTGCTGTAGGCTTTTCATAGATGGTTTTTATGAGATTGAGGAATGTCCCCTCTATTCCTACACTCTGAAGGGTTTTAATCAGGAAAGGATGCTGTATTTTGTCAAATGATTTTTCTGCATCTATTGAGAGAATCATATGATTTTTGAATTTTTCTTTCTGGATAAAATCTAAGACACTGATAGATTTGCAAATGTTGAACCACCCTTGCATCCCAGGGATGAATCCCACTTGGTTATTATGGATAATCCTTTTAATGTACTGTTGGATTCTATTAGCTAGGATCTTGTTGAGGATTTTGGCGTCCATATTCATTAGGGAAATCGGTCTGTAATTCTCCTTTTTGATGGGGTCTTTGCCTGGTTTGGGGATCAAGGTAATATTGGCCTCATAGAATGAGTTTGGTAGCTTTCCTTCTGTTTCTATTTTTTGAAATAGCTTTAGGAGAATATGTATTATTTCTTCTTTGAATGTTTGGTAGAATTCCCCAGGAAAACCATCCGGGCCTGGAGTTTTATTTTTTGGAAGGTTGTTTATCGCTGACTCAATCTCTTCATAATTAATTGGCCTGTTTAAAAAATCAATTTCTTCCTGTTTCAGTCTTGGTAGTTTATAGGTTTCCAGGAAGGCCTCCATCTCTTCCAGATTGCTTAATTTATTGGCATAAAGCTGTTGATAAATGTTTCTAATAATCCTTCCAATTTCATTGGTGTTGGTTGTGACCGCTCCTTTTTCATTCATAATTTTATTAATTTGGGTCCTTTCTCTATTCTTTTGGATAAGTCTTGCCAGTGGTCTGTCAATTTTACCAGAGATGTAAAGGATCTATATTCTAGAAACTATAAATCACTCTTGAAAGACATTGAAGAAGACACAAAAAGATGGAAAAATATTCCATGCTCATGGATCGGAAGAATTAACATAGTTAAAATGTCCATGCTACCCAAAACAATATACACTTTCAATGCTATCCTGATCAAAATACTGATGACATTTTTCAAAGAACTGGAACAAATAGTCCTTAAATTTGTTTGGAACGAGAAAAGGCCCCGAATCTCCAAGGAACTATTGAAAAGGAAAAACAAAGCTGGGGGCATCACAATGCCGGATTTTGAGCTGTACTACAAAGCTGTGATCACAAAGACAGTATGGTACAGGCACAAAAACAGACACATAGACCAATGGAACAGAAGAGAGAACCCAGAAATGGACCCTCGGCTCTTTGGGCAATTAACCTTTGATAAAGCAGGAAAAAACATCCGGTGGAAAAAAGATAGTCTCTCAATAAATGGTGCTGGGAAAATTGGACAGCTACATGCAAAAGAATGAAACTTGACCACTCTCTCACACCATACACAAAGATAAACTCCAAATGGTTGAAAGACCTCGATGTGAGACAGGAATCCATCAAAATCCTAGAGGAGAACATAGGCAGCAACCTCTACGACATCGGCCAAAGCAACCTTTTTCATGACACATCTCCAAAGACAAGGGAAACAAAAGATAAAATGAACCTGTGGGACTTCATCAAGATAAAAAGCTTCTGCACAGCCAAGGAAACAGTCAAAAAAACTAAGAGGCAGCCCACGGAATGGGAGAATATATTTGCAAATGATGCTACAGATAAAAGACTGGTATCCAAGATCTACAAAGAACTTCTCAAACTCAATACGCGAGAAACAAATAAATCATAAAATGGGCAGAAGATATGAGCAGACACTTTTCCAATGATGACATACAAATGGCTAACAGACACATGAAAAAATGTTCAAAATCATTAGCCATCAGGGAAATTCAAATCAAAACTACACTAAGATACCACCTTACACTAGTTAGAATGGCAAAAATTGACAAGGCAAGAAACAACAATTGCTGGGGAGGATGTGGAGAAAGGGGATCCCTCCTACATTGTTGGTGGGAATGCAAGTTGGTATAGCCACTCTGGAAAACAGTGTGGAGGTCCCTTAAAAAGTTAAAAATTGAGCTACCCTATGATCCAGCCATTGCACTACTAGGTATTTACCCCAAAGATACAGACGTAGTAAAGAGAAGCGCCATATGCACCCCAATGTTCATAGCAGCATTGTCCACAATACCCAAATCATGGAAGGAACCTAGATGCCCTTTAACAGATGACTGGATTAAGAAGTTGTGGTCCATATATACAATGGAATATTACTCAGCTATCAGAAAGAACGAGTTCTCAACATTTGCTGCAACATGGACGGCACTGGAGGAGATAATGCTAAGTGAAATAAGTCAAGCAGAGAAAGACAATTATCATATGATTTCTCTCATCTATGGAACATAAAAACTAGGAAGATAGGGCGCCTGGGTGGCACAGCAGTTAAGCGTCTGCCTTCGGCTCAGGGCGTGATCCCGGCGTTATTGGATCGGAGCCCCACATCAGGCTCGTCTGCTGTGAGCCTGCTTCTTCCTCTCCCACTCCCTCTGCTTGTGTTCCCTCTCTCGCTGGCTGTCAAATAAATAAATAAAATCTTAAAAAAAAAAAAAGAACTAGGAAGATTGGTAGGGGAAGAAAGGGATAAAGAAAGGGGGGTAATCAGAAGGGGGAATGAAGCATGAGAGACTATGGACTCTGAGAAACAAACTGAGGGCTTCAGAGGGGAAGGGGGTGGGGGAATGGGTTAGACTGGTGATGGGTAGTAAGGAGGGCACGTATTGTATGGTGCATTGGGTGTTATACGCAACTAATGAATCATCGAACTTTACATCAGAAACCAGGGATGTACTGTATGGTGACTAACATAATATAATAAAAAAACATTAAAAAAAAAAAAAGATACACCAAGCTGCGTAGGGCTGGAGGTGGACTACAAATGAGCATTAGCGCTCTTTGGGGGGATGAAAACATTCAAAAATTGGATTGTAATGATTTTTGCACAACTCTGTAAATTCATTAGAAATAATTTAATTTTACACTTAAAACAGGTGAATTTTAAGGAATGTGAATGATACTTCGGTAAAGCTGCTTAAAAAAGAGACTGATACAAAGTAGGACCTCAATATTTGTTTAATCAAAGAATAATTAAATAAGATCCTTACTCAGTAACGATTACAAAGTCAGAAGCAAGATCATATGAAATTATTTGTCTGATGAAATGTGTGTGGCTCTTTTATAAACACGTACAAACAAAAATGTACTTCATAAACATACTGTGTGTGATATAGGTGTGCACGTGTGTATATGCTCATGTGTGCATGTGTTGTATATATATATGCATTTCCACAGTCTCAGGAAACATCTTACCATGTACGAAGCATTAGAACCTTAAATATACAAGTAATGTTTTAGATGTGGTTGTGAGAAGGAAGAAACAAGTCAAAATTCCATTACTATAGTGGATTCTAGAGAGAAGAGTTTTTCCTATGCACTGTCCCCACATACAGTCATTATGGTTTAAAGGATCAAGGTTTAATGAGGAGGGGCTCCTGTAGTCTTAGCAAAGTAGTCAGATGACCGGAAGACTGCTCGGATTTGATGGTCTGATGAAGACACAAGCACATGAGGCTTTTTCAGAGCCTCACTACTCTCTCTCACAGGGTCCAATGCTCTCTTTCTCCTAAAGGTAGCCAGGAACACTCAAATTAATTATTTCTAATAATATTGGAAAACGACATCTGTAGATAGCATTCCTAAGCTATCCATGCAGCAGAAAGGCAAAAAAAAAAAAAAAAAGCGTACTGAAACTATGATGGATGCTTTCCATAAAGTGGACATCTATGAAAGAAGTTCTGTATGATTTTTAAAATAGAGACTGGGTTTTAAAAGTCATTTTCAATAATGGAAGCTTGCTTGGTAAATCAAACCTTGGCATTAAATACTTTCATTGAAAAGGTTAAGTCTTGGTTTTTCCATTTCAGAAGGTGTTCCAGGTGTCATCATTTCCTCCATGAGAGGAAACAATTGGTCTGGGTCACCTTGTTTCAGTTTATAAACATTAGCCATTGCTTTTTTTCCTGAGTACCTCATGGTCAGCTAACAGTCTGTGCTTTGAACAGATTTATGAAACCAAAGAGCAGGGTTGTGAAGAGAAGCTACTCTGAGAACAAATGGTCAGGTTCCTGTCCTCAGCTGCCCTCTGATGTGAGACCACAGCAACTGAAATAATTTTTCATCCTCTACTGTAATATTAACTAAAAATAAAAACAGTGCTCAGACAGAGAAAAGTAAATGAACAAAAAGTTCATTTATTTAATTTATTTTTAGAAAGAAGTAGAATGGTCAAAAGAAAGAAAAGCGCTTTCATGTTATCTGAACATTTAGGCTTTGGTAGCAGACTGATTTCCCGAGTCACATTCCCCTGACATAAAACCTAGAGGGTTTGCCATGTGTGGGCAGAGCTATGTCAGTAGTAATGAACTGGTCAAGGATATTAAAATAGTCTTCTTTTCTCAAGCTGGTCCAAAGACTATCTGCCAAAATTTATTAATTGGATATTTGCTCCCCAAAGTATTTACATATCTGCCAAAAGTGCTTTTGAAATTTTTGGCACGAATTACTCTGGATAAAAAGAAATATGAGCTGTAAAATAATAAAATAAACTTGAAAATAGCAGCTAAGTGTGTTTGATTTCTTTATGAACAGCCAATACCTCTATTATTTAAAGTAATTTGAATCCTTTAAAAACGGTATGTATGGAGTACAGAGGATAAAACAACCGCAGGAAACCTATCATAACAATATCCCTTATGTTCAAGTTTTGCTACAAGAAGGGTCCATTTGTTATTCATAGAAGAGAGTTTAGTTATAGATGTATGAAATGGAGCTCATTATTGGGTGATTTTATTTTTCAGAAATCACATGGCATGAAACCAAAGAAAAGCATCAGAGAAATCTGCTAATATATATGGACAAATGAGCTCTTCAGAGATGAATATAAAAAGAACATGTATTAAAGTATTTCTTAAAATTACAGACTGCTTAGAGAAAATTCTTACAGAAACATTTGTAAGGAAGATAGTTTTGGCTGGTATTCAAAATGACAATTGTTCTGAGTCTATACCTACCTGTACTTCCCCACCTCATTGTTATTCATTCCTGAATAGTAAAGACTTACAGTATGATATAAGGTTTTCCTTATTCCATACTTATCTAAGTTGTTTTTTCACCTGCTGACTTTAAAACAATGGAGCAATTTGACTAAAATTTTCAAACTACTCAATGCAACATGAGTTCATGCTCTTTACTCTCCTTAGGAGAGGAGGGCCTCTCCTAAGTTCAAGAATTTGTAATCCTTGATGGCTAGAAGTTGAAATGCCAAAGGAGGTGATTTACATTCATAATTTGAGAAAAAAATGTAGCTCATGCAATGATTTCTAAATTTCAGTTTGTGGACCGATGTTGACCTATGAGATGGTGCTTTCTATCCACTATGTGACAAATGTGGAAAACAATAATGTGGTGATTTTTAAAGGTAAATTTTAGAGACTTTGAGTGTATATATACACACATATACATGTGTATACGCACACATCAATGTGGCAATGGTTAAAAATCTCTTTTTAAATGAAATAATGGTATCTATTAAGTATTTACTTAATTCAGTTGTTTAAATGATTGAGTGATGAATGCTCTTAATATCGGGATCTGACAAAATGAAAAGTTAGCAATCTGAAGATGGAAATTCCTTCAATGACCCACGAAATCTCAAATTTGAGAATCAAGGGGTTAGAGGAAGCTTTAGCAAAATTGAAAAATACAAGTCTGTACCTTTCCTGTGCTACCCCACATTTACAACCTATCAGGTGCATGCAATTCTCATGCTTTCCGCGTAAACCTTTACTCCAACCTTTAATTTCAAATCTGATGGATTTCAAAGGGAACACATTTTAATTAACTGTGCTGCAGTAACAGTTTTATTCACTTTTTCTTCTCCCAGGTTTCCTTCAAGTTAAGAATGAAAAGTGAAGTTGATATATTTTTGTATCAATTAAAAGACTTCTAGGTGTAACCTAATGTGTTGCTTATAAGCAGTATATCAATGATTATCAAGTGTAAAACCCCTGTGCATGTCCCTACATAGGATAGTGATCTCTCCCCAGAGGAGTCAGGGAAAGAAAAATGTGGCACAGGCTGTTCTGGCTATTCTGATACCTAATACCTTGATTCATTTTAGACTAAGCTTCTGTCCAATATTTAATCTCTTTATTCATCAAAATAATTTACATTTGGCTCTATAACTACATCAGACATTAACTAAGGGTTTCATGTAATTGAAGGAAATAATTATTTGGGAAAATAATTTCTTTTTATTTTTTTATTCTTTTGGGGGTTTTTTAATCCAATCTTACAATCTGACATTTTTATTCAAGTAAAATTCACATAATATAAAATTAGCTACTTTATACAATTCAGTGATATTTTTTACTATATATATATATTTTTAATTTAAATTCAATTAATTAGGGGCACCTGGGTGGCGCAGTCATTAAGCGTCTGCCTTCGGCTCAGGGCGTGATCCCAGCATTCTGGGATCGAGCCCCACATCAGGCTTCTCCGCTAGGAGCCTGCTTCTTCCTCTCCCACTCCCCCTGCTTGTGTTTCCTCTCTTGCTGGCTGTCTCTATCTCTGTCGAATAAATAAATAAAATCTTTTAAAAAAAATAATTCAATTAATTAATATATAGTGTATTAGTTTCAGAGGTAGAGATCAGAGATTCATCAGGCTTTTATAATACCCAGTGCTCGTTCATCACACGCCCTCCTTAATGTCCATCACCATTTACCCCATCGCCTCACCCCACTCCCCTCCAGCAACCCTCAGTTTGTTTCCTATGATTAAGAGTCTCTTATGGTTTGTCTCCCTCTCTGATTTCATCTTTTTTTCCTCTCTTACCCTATCATCCCCTGTTTTATTTCTTAAATTCCACATATTAGTGGAATCATATGATAATTGTCTTTCTCTGACTGACTTATTTCGCTTAGCATAATACCCTCCAGTTCCATCCATGTTGTTGTAAATGGCAAAATTTCATTTTTTGATGGCTGGGTAGTATTCCATTATATATATATACACCACATCTTCTTTATCTATTCATCTGTCGATGGACATCTGGGCTCTTTCTATAGGTTGGTTATTGTGGACATTGCTGCTTTAAACATTGGGGTGCAGGTGCCCCTTCGGATCACTACATTTGTATCTTTGGGGTAAACCCCTAGTAGTGCAATTGCTGGGTCCTAGGATAGCTCTATTTTCAACTTTTTGAGGAACCTCCAAGCTGTTTTCCAGAGTGGCTCCACCAGCTTGCATTCCTACCAACAGTGTAAGAGGGTTCCCCTTTCTCCACATCCTCGCCAACATCCTGTCATTTCTCAAGTGATTAATTTCAGCCATTCTTTTTTTTTTAAAGATTTTATTTATTTATTTGATAGAGATAGAGACAGTCAGCAAGAGAGGGAACACAAGCAGAGGGAGTGGGAGAGGAAGAAGTAGGCTCATAGCCGAGGAGCCTGATGTGGGGCTCGATCCCATAACGCCGGGATCATGCCCTGAGCCGAAGGCAGACGCTTAACCGCTGTGCCACCCAGGCGCCCCAATTTCAGCCATTCTGATACCATGCTGTGAAGTGGTATCTCATTGTGGTTTTGATTTGTATTTCCCTGATGATGAGTGATGTTGAGCATTTTTTTTCACGTGTCTGTTGGCCTTATATGTCTTCTTTGGAGAAATGTCTGTTCATGGCTTCTGCCCATTTCTTGATTGGATTATTTGTTCTTTGGTGTTGAGTTTGATAAGTTCTCTATAGATTTTGGGTACTAGCCCTTTATCTGATAAGACATATGTAAATATCTTTTCCCATCTGTCGGTTGTCTTTTGGTTTTGTCGACTGTTTCCTTTGCTGTGCAAAAGCTTTTTATCTTGATGAAGTCCCAGTAGTTCATTTTTGCTTTTGTTTCCCTTGCCTTTGGAGATGTGTCTAGAAGAAGTTGCTGGGGCCAAGGTCACAGAGGTTGATGCCTATGTTCTTCTATAGGATTTTGAGGATTCCTGACTCACATTTAGGTCTTTCATCCATTTGGAGCTATTTTCGTTTATGGTGTAAGGAAATGGTCCAGTTTCATTCTTCTGCATGTGGCTGTCCTCTTTTCCTAACACCATTTGTTGAAGAGACTGTCTTTTTTTCCATGGGATATTCTTTTCTACTTTGTCAAAGATTAGTTGACCACAGAGTTGAGGGTGCATTTCTGGGTTCTCTATTCTGTTCCATTGATCTGTTTGTCTGTTTTTGTGCTAGTACCAGACTGTCTTGATGATGTCAGCTTTGTAATAGAACTTAAAGTCTGGGATTGTGATGCTACCAGCTTTGATTTTCTTTTTCTTTCTTTCTTTCTTTCTTTCTTTCTTTCTTTCTTTCTTTCTTTTTTTTTTTTTACCACAACCAGGTGGGATTTATTCTAGGTATGCAAGGCTAATTAAACATTCAAAAAACAACAATCAACCCATCATACAAACAGGCTAAAGAAGAAAAATCATATGATCATATCAATAGGTACAGAAAAAGCATTTGACAAAATGCAACACCCATTCATTTAAAAAAGTCTCAGTAAACTGTATATAATGGAACTTAATCAACTTGATAAAGAATAGTTATGGAAAATCTACAGTTTACATAATTCTTTTCTTTTCTTTTTTTAATGTTTTTTTATTATATTATGCTAGTCACCATACAGTACATCCCTGGTTTCTGATGTAAAGTTCGATGATTCATTAGTTGTGTATAACACCCAGTGCACCATGCAATACGTGCCCTCCTTACTACCCATCACCAGTCTAACCCATTCCCCCACCCCCCTTCCCCTCTGAAGCCCTCAGTTTGTTTCTCAGAGTCCATAGTCTCTCATGCTTCATTCCCCCTTCTGATTAACCCCCTTTCTTTATCCCTTTCTTCCCCTCCCGATCTTCCTAGTTCTTATGTTCCATAGATGAGAGAAATCATATGATAATTGTCTTTCTCTGCTTGACTTATTTCACTTAGCATTATCTCCTCCAGTGCCATCCATGTTGCAGCAAATGTTGAGAACTCGTTCTTTCTGATAGCTGAGTAATATTCCATTGTATATATGGACAACAACTTCTTAATCCAGTCATCTGTTGAAGGGCATCTCGGTTCCTTCCACGATTTAGCTATTGTGGACAATGCTGCTGTGAACACTGGGGATTTTCTTTTTCAATATTCCTTTGGCTATTCGGGGTGTTTTCTGGTTCCATATAAATTTTAGAATTGTTTGTTCCAGCTCTGTGAAAAATGCTGTTGGTATTTTGATAGGGATTGTGTTGAATGTGTAGATTGCTTTGGGTAGCATAGCATAGACATTTTAACAATATTTGTTCTTCTAACCCATGAGCATGGAATGTTTTTCCATTTCTTTGTGTCTTCCTCAATTTCTTTCATGAGTGTTCTATAGTTTTCTGGGTACAGATCCTTTGCTTCTTAGGTTAGATTTATTCCTGGGTACCTTGTGGTTTGGGTGCAATTGTAAATGGGATCAATTCCTTAATTTCTCTTTCTTCTGCCTCATTGTTGGTATATAGAAATGCAACTGATTTCTGTGCTTTGATTTTCTATCCTGCCTGAATTCCTGTATGAGTTCTAGCAATTTTGGGGTGGAGTCTTATGGGTTTTCCACCTAGAGTATCATGTCATCTGTGAAGGGTGAGGTTTGACTTCTTCTTTGTTGAATCGGATGCCTTTTATTTCTTTTTGTTGTCTGATTGCTGAGGCTAGGACTTTTAGTACTATGTTGAACAACAGTGGTGTTAGTAGACATCCCTGTCGTGTTCCTGCCCTTATGGGAAAAGCTCTCAGTTTTTCCCCATTGAGAATGATATTCGCTGTGGGCTTTTTGTAAATGGCTTTTATGCTATTGAGGTATGTTCCCTCTATCCCTACACTGTGAATAATCTTTATTATTTCTCTTCTCCTGCTGGGTTTAGGCTGCATTTCCTGTTCTTTCTCTAGCTCCTTTAGGTGTAAGGTTAGCTTATGTATTTGAGACCTTTCTTGTTTCTTGAGAAAGCCTTGTATTGCTATATACTTCTGCTACATAGATGATAGATAGATAGGAGGATAGATAGATAGATAGATAGATAGATAGATAGATAGATTTACCTGGCCTGTGACTGTGCATTTTTATCTCAGGCATATGACCCTGTTTAGAGTCTCCAAACCCTGCAAACTTCTGGAGCACACACCTATGCTGTTCTTCCCAGGGACGGGGGTTCTTGCGATCCTGCCAATTTCTGGGCCCCTGTTTGGAGATTGGTCACCAGACCATGGCATGGTTCATGGTTTATGGCAACACCAAGCTGAGATCCCACTTCTAGGCTCGCTGATTGTAACCAGTTTCCTTGCTCAGATGCCTGGGAACTCTGCTGCACTCAGGCATCCTGAGTGACCTGGGCCTTCTGTGATCCTGGGCATCCTGAGACCACATTGTCTCACCTAGGATTCTGCGCTGCTTTGCCACCTGAGCATTTTTTAGGCAGGGATGTCCCTCAGCAGAGCAGATTTTAAAAGTTCCAGCTTTGTGCTCCACTGCTATATCACTTTCCAGTACTGCCTGACAGAGGCTTCCTCCCTATCTATCTATCTTCCCATATATCACCTTGGATTCATGTCTCTGCACCTCCTACCTTGCAGAAAGTGGTCACTTTTCTATTTGTAGAGCTGCAGCTATTCTTTTCTTAGATCTCCAGTTGAGTTCGCAGGTGTCGAGAATGTTTTGATGGCTATTTAGCTGACTTCCTGGGACCAGATGAAACTAAGGCTCCTACTCCTCTGCCACTTGGACTGAGATAATTTCTTTTTAATGTGCTTTATGGAAGTCCCCATAGCTCTAGGTTCTTAGCCTTGCTTCTTTACCTTCAAATCTGCCTCATTCCAAAATGATTTTCTACCATTTTGATTTTCCCCACCTCTGGGACATCTTTCATCCTACTCACATGGATGGAAATCTCTGGAGGATCCCTATTCTTCTCAGTAACACATTTTACCAATTTTGGGTAGTTCAGTCTGGAATAATAGTCGACTGCAGCCTGTACAATCCCAAACCTCTCACACCAAATATTTCCCATCTCTCCCACCAAGTGTTTCCTGCATAAATTTTATTTTATGCTGTGTAGGATTTGTCTGCACAGCATAAAATAAAGCAAACAAGAATACACAACTAAAATTTTATTTTTAAAAATTATAAAAATAATTGAGAACAGAAGTTTTCAATATGAATTTTATGGAATTTTATGAGAATATATTAGGAACAGTGTAATCTAAATGTTTGGAAGACAAACATTGTCATGTGTCTTAATTTCTGCAATTTCAGTTGTGATGACACATCAAATGGTTTGTGGCTATTCCAAAGCCATTATATTTTAGAATTTCCGCATCTTGACTGTGAGAAAATAGTGTTTGTCTTTACCCAGGACCAAGTGAAATTTTTAGAAAAATGTTGTTCTTTCACTAAAATACGGTAGTGGAAGTTAGGTTTATGATTCTTGGCTTTAAGCAATCTTCAGGGTGAAAAGGAAGATGTTTTTTTTTTTAGTAACAGTTAAAATGAAATTTCTTTGTAGAACAATGCCTTGACACTTCAGAATTTTTCTTGTTCAGAAGTCTTTTATTTTATTTTCCTCAACCTTCCAAAGGAGTTTGAAAAAACAAACAAACAAACAAACAAAACCAGAAAGTTTTGACTTAGAGCTTTTGATGCATTGGGAGGCACAACACTTTTCATTAACTCTCTTTTCTACTCACTGATGGGCATTGCAATCCCTGGAAGATGTTGTATCAAACTATCTTTGAAACAGTTATGAAGTACTCACTTTGCGAATAGATGGGGAATATGGAAGGTAGGGAAGGAGAGACTATCTTTGTGGCCTTCTCCACAAAATACAACATGGTGTCATCCTTATACCAGCATTTGCCAAACATGTGGTTCTTGACATTTTGCTCAGGGATTTGCCTATACATTGCAAAATGAAGCATACAGGAATAAATAAAATTTTATTTTGAAAATTACAAAGATGATTTAGTGCAGAAGTTTTCAATCTGATGTTTATGGAATTCAGACTATGTGTGGGACTTCCTGATAATGGGCTCCTTACATTTTTCTTGTAAAGGGTCTATATATTTTATTAGATTTCAAGTGTAATTCAAGAGTCTCAAAGTGCTAATATGTATTGATGATATGTATCACAATTTATTGATACAAAATTAAGTGGATTATTATGAGATGTTCATTTTACCCTGTTCTGTGTGACATATTCTCTCACTGGTAACTGTCCTCTTTCGGGATTCACAAATGGAGAGCCTAAGAAGATGACTTGAGTAAATGTGTATTGTCTTGAAAGGTGATCAGAGAAGTAGGTGAGGCAATTGGGGGAGTGAGACAGGAAAAAAGAAAGGCCAAATAAAAAGTTTGTTGTCAAGGTCACTTTATGGGTAACACATAAGTGTTTGACTGTAGGAACTTAGGAAGAAATATACAAAATGTTTTTCTGCATTGTCCATCCTAAGAATAGAGACTGGAACATGTAACTGCTGATTTCCATCATCCCTCAAAAATTAAAAATGTCCTCAGCAGTGTTAAATTCATCTGCCACACTGCCTTTCCAGATTGTATCCACTGGAAAGATGAATGAGCTTTATCTTCAGAGAAAGCGCCAATGCAAAAAATCAGGGAGCCACAGAGCATGCTGGTGATGAGATGCTATTCACACATTCAGAATTGCCCATTGCCCCTGTCATTGAAGTACAAAGTGGCCCAAAGAGTATGTGACATGGGGGACAAAAAAAATCACCTCGATAAGCAAATGGATATATATGATTATTAAAATATATTAAAAATGTTAACAAAATATGTAATAAAACATAAAATACTAGAGATTACATATTAGAAGTATCTATGATGTGGATATGTGCACTTCGAATTAAATTTCTCCATTCATAAAATTTGTTTAAAGTTGGAACTACTTATCATGTGAGATGACCATGTGTTTTTATCCCTAGTTAGTCTTATACCAACAAGTATTATTTACTAAGCTTGTGGGCAATAATGCTGAGAGGTATAGGTAAATATGTTTTAATTAACAATGGAATGAAAAATTAGAACAAAATATTTCAGTTTGCCGTATTCCCAGATTTATAATATGTATATTACCTATCTATATCAATCTATATCACTATCTATCTATCTGTCTTTCTATATATACAGAGACAATACATATATCATACAAAGACAGGTGGAATTTTATTCTGTCCAATTCAGTTTGCTGCTTCTTTCATCCCATATGGAATAATGTTAGAAAAGCATAAAGCAGTCTTGATTCTAAGCAGGCTCTTGGTTTAATATTGGTGAATTAAAACAATATAACTTTAGTGACTGTATCTATGATGAATGGGAGAGAATATAATCCTGTAAAAATATGTGGCCGTCGTCCACATAACACACAGAGGCACAAGCACTTTGTTCTTTAGGCCTTTCCTCTGGCAGATGAAATGTGGTATATACAGCTTAGGAAACGTGTTTTCCAGTATCTGTGCCTACTCTAACAGGAAGAAAGTCAGATCGTGTTTACCGTCTTGTCGGTATGGGACGCCAGTGCAGCTGCATGTCTTGAATTTGTTTATTCTGAAGTTTGGGAGGAAGAGAGTGTCTAGACAAAAGGATGGTCTGTTAGCTTCTTGCCATTGTCAGTCAGAAGCACCATGTGCTCTGTGCCGTGGTGCTGCTGTTAGGTACATCCCCTTCAGATTATAGTGACGTGGTTAACGTTGTAGATACACCTAGTTCAGTCAATGAGAAAAATAGACATTCCGTCCTGCAACAAGAAAGCAAGTAACAAGAACAGCTATAGCTTTAAACATATAAGAATGAGAATCAAATTTTTGTTCCCTTTCTCTTACTGGCACTGACACAGATGTGTAGATAAGTCCAAGAAAAATACAAAACATCCAAATATTATGAACATAAGTCATGCTAGTCTCAAAATCCCTATAAGATACATCATACATAACAGTTGGCTCACGTGTCCTTGAGATGAAAAATAAAATGTTGAACAGCTTTGCGTATTGTATGAAAAAGTTTATTCAAAGATGTCGACTATCATTTAAAAAAATAATTTGGGTGTTTTGTTATTTTAGAATTGAGCTGAAAGTTTTCCTGTACCTTACTTCCCAGGTTTTGATGGCTCAGGTTTATGTTTTTGTTTTTTTAATATATTTTGGATTATAGTTTTATATTCAGATACTGTTTTTAAGAATAACATTGTGAAAACAAAACTGCTTTCTTAATTCTGGGCAACAGTTTTCTTCAAAAATAACTTTGTTCCATGTAACATGTACCATAGCAAATTATGAAGATTGTCTGTTTTTACATTTTATCCATTTGTAAGTTTCTCCATATGGTAGTGAATGTAGGCAATGTATATATATGATATGTATAATTTTATATTCCACTGTTCATGTTGTATCTATGAACTGATTTTCTTAAATATTAGGAAGATGTTTCTCAAAATCATCTAAAAGGAAACGTACCTATTACTGTTTGAATATATGGTAAGAAATTCACATTCAAGAATCACTTTGGAAAAGGGGTGTGATCAAGGTACTAGGATCTACAGGAATTAATGTATAATAGAATGGTAAATATGCAATTCCTCTCTGTGTTGATATGACTAAAAAATATGAAAAAGGGTGAGTTATTAGAGTGTCTCCCTAAGGGAAACTGTACCAGAGATGGTGAGACAGACTGCTATAAAATCTCTGTACCTAGAAATCTTTTGGGTACCACCTCCAAAGTAGACACTGAATTTATTTACTTCCCTCCATCTTGGCCTGCCTTCTCTAAAGTTCAGACTACTCTGGTCACTTCCATGAACTACTGAAATTGTCTCACAACTTTTACTGATGCAACCCTACAGTCCTAGCAGTCAATGTGTGCTTTTAAAAACTAGATTACTTATGTGTTGAAAGAGCAGAAGTCAATAGGGTGCAAGTGAAAAAAAAACAAATAGTTTTTTCCCCTTTGGGGGAAACGTAGAACATATGGATATGTAGACACCCCCCAACACACACACACAGGGCACCCCAGGATACCTGGTTCTTTAAATTCTTCTTCAAGTTACTTCCGTCCTATATCTTGAATCAATTTTAGATTAGGTTTCATATTTTTTGGTCATATTTAGATGAGAGAATGTTAGCTTTAATCTTAAGAATTTTTAAGTGTGGTTACCAAAATGGCCAGTACAAACTCAAAACAGTATTTTTAAAAAGCCTCTTCTCTCACCCTGGATTTGCTTCATGCGACAAGCAGCGGCATAGGACATGGAAGGCATCTTCTCTGTCTTGTCTTCTGTGAATCTACTTCCTCTCCTCTCCCCACCCCCAACTAGACTACCTTTGGATCTTCCAGATTTAGATCAAGGAAAGGAAGAGAAGCAATAAGTAGGAGAGGCCTGCCTTCACCGACAACATTGTAACCTATTCCTGCTGCTCTCCGTGCAGGAGTCAGATCTTACTCTTTAGTAGAGCACTTTTGAAGTTCCTCAGAAATGTCCTCACTGAAAAAGTCTGATTATAATTCCTCTGACATGAGTAATTGTACTTTTCCTTCCATTTTTTCCTTAAGAATAAAAACCTTAAGATCTGGACAAGCAGTGGTTCAGGCCACACAGATTGTACTTTCTTGTTGGGCTCTTATCACTCCTCCAGCTTAATAATTTTTAAGACAATAGTAGACTAGCTCTTCTTCCAAGAACAATCACAGATACTTTGTTCCCACTGTCTGTGGAAGGACAGCACAATTTTCATCCACATGGAAGCATCAGTCAGCAGCAACAGCAAGAACTGACAGCAGAGTATCACAGAATCTAAAGAAACTCTTTCTCTTATCTTTTCAACATCATTCCCCTTGTTCCCCTAAATGTGTGTTGGCTTTCAGAAGTAAAACAGTTTTCTATCATTTTTTCCAAGTGCAAAATAAGTGGAATAGCACCTAACTTTCTAAGAAGGAGATACTTGGAGATACATTATATCATTCTTGACTTAAGGCTTTATTCAAACTATGGTGTTTTACTATGCTGGTAGACATAGAAATCATACACTTGAAAGAAAAATCATTTAAGATTAGGTTTGCGTGTGAGTAAAAAAGGCTCATGATATCCATAGCCTAAATAAGAGAGAATTTTGTTTTTGTCTCAGGTAATAGTAGGAAGGTAAGGGAGTCCAAGCTAAATCATGCCTCTGCTCTCACAAGGCCCTCTGGGCCCTCCTTTGTTCTGTCTTAGTATAAAGTGGTTGACTTCCAAATCTCAGATCACTGCAGGGTCAGAGATGGCTTCTTCAGCTCTAGTCATCACATTCACATTACAGGGAGCAGGAGAGAAAAAGAAACTGAGAAAAAAAGGAGCAGGAGACATGAAACAGCTATTTTTTTAAGGAAGGTTACTTAAACTACTGGTGATGCCTCTGCTTATAATCGCATTGGTGCAAACTTATTCCGTGGCTGTATGCAGTTGCCAGAGAGACTGATCAATCTGTCCCGTTAACCTTTGAGTGGTTACGTATTCTCTAACTATGAAGTGTAAAGTACGGAGATAGGTGGCGATTAGGGGTCTCTTCCCAACTTCCTATAGCTTTATAGAATGAAGTCTAAATTGCACAGTGAGGCCTACAGCTGGATTATCTGGCACCTGCCTGTCTTTTCGGTCTCATAAGATTCTTTTTCTTTTTATTGCACTTCAGCCATGTAGGAATACTTTGTGTTTCTTGAACATTCCAGGCTCATCTCTAACTCCCACTTTGGCACTTGTGCTTCTTTCAACCCAGAACTTTCTTTTCTCAGAATTTCTCTTTGATAACTCCATTCACTTGCATCCTCAGTAATGTTTTCTGCAACCAGTTCATGTCAGGAAGTACTTCTGTCCCTATCCCACTCATTCCTTTTTAATATGTTTTCTTGAATTCAGAGAAGCTATGTCACTGTCTGAAATTATTTACTTGCTTATCTCTTATCTGTCTCCCATAGTAGCTGCAGAGTGTGCTGTCTTCTTACCATTTAATCTTCAGTCCCTACAACTCTGCCAGGCATGGAGTAGGTACTTGATATTTATTGAACAAATGCATGCCTATGCAAATGTTTTTAATGTTTGTTTTTTTTTTCAAATGTAAAGCAGCTGCAAATGCAGGTGGTTGTGTCTGAATGCTTTATGGAAGTGTTTCATGGTGGTTATGATTGTTGTTTTTATTCATCCATCCCCTCAAAAAAGCCGTTCCTCGGGGTGCCTGAGTGACACAGTCTGTTAAGCTCCCGACTCTTGGTTTAGGCTCAGGTCATGATCTCAGGATCGCGATGGAGCCCCATGTTGGGCTCTGCATGGGGTGTGGAGTCTGCTTAAGACTCTCTTTCCCTCTCCCTCTGTCCCTCCCTACTGCACTCTTTTTCTCTAAAATAAATAAATCCCTAAAAATAAAAGTGCCCTTCCTTACCAGCTGATTTTTTAACTAAGGTAATCCTAGTATTTGTTAAAATAATTCTTGAAAATAATATAGTTTTCAAGGAATAAAAGCACTATAGTTTACTTTCTTTAAGAAATGGCCTGTATCACCATGGGAACATTCAGTAATTCTAATTTCCAGCCTTTTTTTTTTTTTTTAACAGTATCTGAACCATAGAATTAATATCCCCATTTAGATAAACCACAGAGAATTAAAATGTCCTAATTTTTGCCCCTATTCAATTAAACAGTAATATTTCAAACATAGGTTTAGTTTTATCCTTTTACTACCCAATAGGTAAAAATAGTTTTCTATAGATACTTAATGGTTTAAACCACAATTTCTTATTATTCTTAAAAACGCAATTTCTTTTCCCTGAAAACTCCTAACGTCAAAGAATGCCTGGATATATGTGTTAAACAATCCTAAGGATATTGTTTTTCTCCTTGTCAGTAGTCCTTCACACAATCTTAGAACAAGAACTGATTATGATCTCTCAATGCCTTATTTTGAGGCTTGGGCAAGAACAATGCATTTTCCCATTGCATATCATTCTCCAACTTTTATTTTCTTAAAATAATCACATGAAAGTAATTCAAAACAACCTTAGATATGCAACTACTGACTCCTGAAGACTTTTAATCATCTGAACTGCATTTGCACACTGATTTGCTAAGGAGGATTTCCCTAGCTTTTTCTTTTAATGTGTTTATATAAGGGACAGCACTAATTTATATTTTCTAAAATTAGATATTAGGTATTTTAAAGCATGTTTTATAGACTTTATATGTTGAGAAATATCTCTAAACAACTTGAATCACCAGATCACCTCAGTGTGTGTTCATTTTTTGTATGTATCTAAAATCAGTGTCTATGTAATGGACTTACGCAGTACGTAGTCTAAGCACTAACGTATGAGATCTACTTTGCTTTGCTTAATTCACACATTCTACCATTTGATTTTTTCTTTTTTCTATCCAAAAGGTTTACATAAGACTTTCTGGACAGAAATTATGACTTTTATTTTTCTGCACCTTTAGTAATTGCCTCCTGTGTTTTCTCATCATCCTCGTCTTGTTGATGTTGTCTTTCTGCCCCTTAGAACTAATCTGTATGTGAAGAGTTTCTTATAGTGCCTCCGGCTCTGTAGTACCTTAGCCTTTTGTACCACTTTCCTTTTTTCTTTTCTTGTTTTATCTTAAGTTGTGCATTTGTGAGGGTAGCTGTATATGTGTATAAATAGCTAGTTGGGCATTATTTTAAGATGTTGATCTTTTTCTACTTATGTGTCTTGATAACCCTATTAGATTGTAGATATTTGGTATACAGAATCCTCATTTTATTTGCTTTTTGTCTGGTAAAATGCCAAATAACTTTCTTTGCCTTCAATAAAAATTTGGTAGCACCCATCTGAATATATATGGAACCTATTTTCCACAAAACTCTTTAGGGTCTGAAAAAGAGATTGCAGGTTCAGTTCCAGACCACTAAAAAAACCCAAGTCAATTGAATTTTTTGGTTTCCCAGTTCATATAAAATTTATATTTACACTGTATTGTAGTCTATTAAGTGTACAATGGCATTATGTGTAAAAACAATGGTGTACATACTTTCATTTAAAAATACCTTATTGCTAAAAAATGATAACCATCATTTGAGCTTTTAGTGAATCATAATCACTGATCACAGATATAATAATGAATATAATATAATAATATGTAATATTATTGAAATATGTAATATATACTCTAAGAATGAAATAAAATATAATAATAATAATGAAATTTTAAAATTTTGAAATATTGCTAGAAGTACTAAAATGTCACACAGAGACATGAAGTGAGCAAATGCTGTTGGAAAATGGTGCTGATAGAGTTGCTTGATGCAGGGTTGCCACACACATTCAACTTATTAAAAAATACAATATCTGCAGAGTGCAATAAAGTAAAGCACAATAAAACATGTTATGTCTGTATTATCCAAATCATCATTTTGATAAAGACCAACCTAGATAAGTCATTTTCCCCCATCTTCCCACTCCCTTGTTATCACATTACCCTAGTACATAGTCTTCAAAATAGGTATCTGTACCTACATTTTGAAATTTAATATAATGTGAATATATGTGAATAAAGTAAATAAGAAAATACTTTGTACTTTTAAGCATAGTATTTGTTGCCTGTTTTATAACTGAGAATACCAAGAAGCTCACTCAAGTGAAAAGGTAGTGAGTGTAGGACCGCCCAAATGTAGAAAATAAGGAAACCACTGTGGGTCTAGAAATTCTTCTTTGAAGAAGAATATAACACCTAAAGGGTTGTAAACTAAAGAGAACAACTGATTTTACGAGTCTCACTAGTCATAAGAAGAATGTTCTAATACCAGTAGAGGTAGGGCATCCATAAAAATGCAGTATTTCAAAATCCACAGACAGGGAGGTGATCAATATCAGAATATTTTGTCAGCAGGTAGCAGGAACCATCAAAGTGGATTACCAGATGCTTAGAGCTATGACATTAATCAGGGAACCCAGACATCAGCTCAATTATAATAAATGAAATAAAAACCAACCCACCAAACAAAAATCTGTTGCTATTCCTAAGGCAAAAGGTAAGAATTGAGGTTGCAGGAATAAGTTAAACATTAATTTCTTAGACTAGATTTTCAGGTTAATAGTGGACAAGTAGCAAGAGTCTAGTTACAGAGATCTCAGAATTAGTCTGGAATACCTATGGATCACCTGCTGAGGATTATAATAGATTCTGTTGTCCTGCTAACTCTCTTAAGAAGCTAAAGCTGAAGGGGTGCCTGTGTGGCTCAGTTGGCTAAATGTCTGCCTTCAGCTCATGTCATGATCCCAGGGTCCTGGGGTGGAGTCCACATAGGGGCTCAGTGGAGAGCCTGCTTCTCCCTCTGCCTGCTGCTCCCCCTGCTTGTGCTCTCTCTCTCTCTCTCTCTGACAAATTGATAAATACTTTTTTAAAAATAAGCTAAAACTGAGGAAGAAAAAGGCGATAGATTTGAAAAACTGGCAAAGGCTAGCACAATTAAAAATATATTAAGATATTGTGTACATTATTCGAATCATGAAATATTTTATAAATATATAACAAAACAAATTAGTGTACTATCTAAATAATCTTAAAACATTGTCCTATCTCCTTATTGATTTTTTTTTCCATATCTGAGTAGCACTACTTTACTTTAAACTGAATACATTTAAAAATTTAAATAGTTTTACCTAACAAACTTATAATAATAAGTGAAAAATCTACAAGAGGTATGATCGATTAAAAGTAGCTGTGGAGTAGTTCTATTTTTAATTTTTTGAGGAACCTCCATACTGTTTTCCCTAGTGAATGTACCAGTTTGCATTCCCACCAACAGTGCAACTACTCTATGAGCCAGCAATTATACTACTAGGTATATACTCAAAGAATACGAAAGTACTAGTTCAAAGGGATACATGCACCCTGAGGTTTATAGGAGCACTATGTACAATAGTCAAGATATGGAAGCAAACTAAGCGTCCACTGATTGATGAATGGATAAAGATGATGTGGTGTGTGTATGCATATATATATGTATATTCCTCAAAATAGGTATCTGTACCTACATTTTGAAATTTAATATAGTGTGAATATATATGAATAAAGTAAATAAGAAAACACTTTATACTTTTAAGCATAATATTTATTGCATTTATTACATATACATATATACATACACACACACACACACGCACACACATATAATGAAATATTACTCAGCCGTATAAAAGAATGAAATTTTGCCATTTGCAATGACATGGATGGAGGTAGAGAGTATTATGCTAGGCAAAATAAGTTAGTCATAGAAAGACAAATACAATATGATTTCACTCATATGTGGAATTTAAGAAACAAAACAAAGCAAAAGAAAAAAAAAAAAACAGAGGAAAACCAAGAAACAGACTCTTAATGATAGGGAACACACTGATGGTTTCCAGATGGGAGGTGGGGAGGGGATGGGTTAAATAGATGATGGGGATTAAGGAATGAACTTGTTGTCATAAGCACTGGGTATTGTATAGAAGTGTTGAATCACATTGTGTACCTGAAACTAAGATTATACTGTATGTTATCTAACTGGAATTTAAATAAAAATTTAAACAAACAAACAAACAAACAAAAACCAAAAAAAAAATAAAACAAAGTAGCTATGGAAATAAATAATAGAGATATACAATATCATTAAATTTTAACTAGGTTAATTTTCTTGTCAACATGATAACTTTTGCAGCCTGCTGTTGTTCTGTTAAAAGAGGAGATTAGCACATGCTTAGAGGAATACTAATGAGTTTCCCCATTATATAATCAGAAGGATTAAAAGTAAATAATTTCATAGTTCTGTGGTTCCAAGTTATTTAAATACAATGATTCTGTATGCCCTAAGATCTTCTCCAGAGTCACCAGAACCCACTTTTGGCAGGATATCCATGGAGCAAAGATGCCTCAGTGCATGCAAACTTTAATCAATCTAGGTTCAAGGAAAAATGAATAACAGACAAAGAGAAATCCCAACCACAAATTTTCTACTCAACATTTTTTTCAAATATTAGCCAGATTCTTTCCAATAGTTGATATTTAGGGTTATTATCTTTAACTATAGCATAAAAAAACTCATATGTTGGCAAATACATTTAAATACTTGGGTTTTTCAAGTTTGGGTAACAAGATTATATGTTTATAAAAATTTTTCCACCAAATCTCTTTCCTTCTCTTTTTCTCTCTTTCTCTCACGCACTCTCTCTCAAGCATGCATTTTTTCCTCTTCTTAATTATACATAGATAAAAATCTCAATTACTTACATACATATATATTTGAAATAAAACTTTAAAAATTAAAGTAATATATATTATGCCACACATATTAATACCTCATGTTTCCTAAATATAAGTCTAGTGCCTATTCATAATTACTTTGCAAAATGTTGTACCAAATTAGAAGTTTGAAAGGTGAATCATAACTTCTTATTTTGAGGATATACAGACTCAATGTCATGAAAATATGTGGAGAAATAGATATTCTCTTTTGAAACATAAAGTTTAGAATCACTTTTGTTGGCCCCTCACTTTCTGTTCAATTTAACTTGGAGATTTTTTCAACTTTGGTCAGGAGACACAGCTTTCACCATTTATCAAAGGTTTTTCTTTGGAGATGTAAATAAATTATTTCCAATTGGAATGAAGCTCATTTCTTCTGTGGTAGGCACCTGTCTATGGTAACAAGACTAAGCCCACCACTTCATTATTCACATGCCACATGGCAGATGGCAGATGACAATGACCTTTAGTCATTTTGTCCAGTGAGAGATTAAAGTTAGCTCATAAATTGCCAATCTGCTGAACCATCTGGTCTTTCACGGTGGATTTTCTTTAAGTCATTCACAAAGCTTAGGAAAATAATTTATTGACCACCTATGTTCTATATATTAAGGACTGTCTTACAATGATAACCTGTAAACATTTTGGGATGAACAGTGTTCTATAAATGCTCCATGTGAAATATGTACAGTATATCTTGTACATATGTATTTTTAAAATATTTTAATTCCTTTCACGTTAGATGTTTGACATCTCATATGATTTCTGCTATAGGAGTGAGGTAGGGTAGAGTATAAATACACTCAATGTGAACTCAAATAGTAAACTTTTACTTAGAACTGTCCATAAAATTTATAGACAAGTAGATGACTTATATTTTTGTAACACTTATTTTACCATTATTGTTGTTTTAAAGTGAAGTTGGAAAAATTTACAACAAATTTGAGATCCAGTGCTTAACTTGGTAATATAACAAAAGATTCCAATAAATTGTCAATCTGATCTTGATCTCAAGCAGGTAATTTCCAACTTCCCATATTCTGAATATGAGGGGCTCTGAAAAGAGCAGATCACCCATACAGTATTGGTAATTATGAAAGCTTGGGGCATTTTATGGTTGTGAACATCCAAAATGGATGTTAACATTTTTTTGGAATTTAGAGATTATTTCAGTTAACTACTTTACAATGAAAACTAACTTATATGTCAATTATTCTTAAAATAAATATGGTGCTTTGAGACATATACTATTATAATCTTTGGTAATTCCTAAAATTAATATATCAAGCAATTATTTTCTGAAAGTACAAGTGAAAGTAATTATTACAGGAAGAGATAGCCAACACTTTAACCAAGCCAACTGTCTCCTTGGCAAGTGAATGATAGCAATTATTTATTTTTTTAAATGCATGATTACTATTATTATCAATGTTATTTAATAAAATAGTCATCATAGGAACAATCACATTTTTTCTCTCCCTTTTTTCCTCCCCTTTTTTTCCTAATTCCATGACTGCTAAATTGGTGATGGTCTCTGACTTCGGGGAGCTTGCCAAATGAGAGAAGTATATGCATGGTCCTTGACTTCTGTATTTCCTGGCATTCCTTCCAGAGACCACTATTCATGATGAGTATAGCAGTCCAAGAAGATTCCATCCATCTGTCTCTTGGCCCCAGGGTAGATGCTGCCTTTGTCATTGTCAGAGAGAGAAGACAATGGGAAACACTTAAGTGGACAAAATCTAGGGTAGGTTAAGGAAAACTGTAAAATGATATTGGACAGAAAATGTGAATGTTTGGAAATTCTTTAAGGCTCTTTTCTGATAGTTACTTTTCACCTCACCCTCTGTGTAAGGCAGCAGGGTAGCCTGACCTGTAGTCAGGTGACTGCTTCCTATCCATTCCTTTCACAAGTGCACATACCACCCTCACTGCCACTTGCTTACTAGTTTCCTTTAAGTTGACTTGTTTGAGACCTGGAAGTTGTAATGCATGCTTTCTTGGCAAAAAGAAGACTAATACCAATACCCACTAATATAGCTAAAAATAAATATAATAAAAATGAAAGAAATATAAAAGTTTTTATAGATACTGTTGCCAGCCAAAGCTCTAGCATGAGGTCCTGTATTTCTTTCCCAGAAAGGGGAATTATCAGGTATCTAAAGCAGGGTATTTTCATACTATAGCTCCTACCTTGACTAATACAGAAGAATATAAAAAGAAATAAAAACCAAATAATTTTCAGGTTTTCTCAGTGTCATTAGCGTATGTGTCTGTGTACCACCTAAAATCATTTCTCCATATCACATTTTTGTAACCCTGGAATAGGTATTATTCTTTAAAGTCAGAACTATTTAAATTTTAATCCAATTTCTGCCATTTTCCAATTTTGTGTCTTTAGGGACTCAAAATTACCTGACCCCCCTTTTCGTATTTTATAAACATTGAGACATTACTTATTTCAGAAGGAAGCAGTGAAGACTGAATGAGGACGTGTGTAACAATTTGTCCTGAAGCTATAATGTACAGTTTTTTTTTTAAAGATTTTATTTATTTATTTGACAGAGAGAGACAGCCAGCGAGAGAGGGAACACAAGCGGGAGGAGTGGGAGAGGAAGAAGCAGGCTCCTAGTGGAGAAGCCTGATGTGGGGCTCGATCCCATAACGCCGGGATCACGCCCTGAGCCGAAGGCAGACGCTTAACGACTGGGCCACCCAGGCGCCCCAATGTACAGTTTCTGCAACAATTGGTAGTTAGCATAATATTTGAAGGGGGAACATCAAATGAAAGTATGAAACTACTAGTCAAGGCATGCTAATGCCCAGGAAGTCTGTTGGTATTCTTGACTTTTGAAAACATAAAGTTCATCATGACGTTTGTGGTTCTTCGACATATTCTTTTTTCTACTTTTTTTTAATTTTGTATTGGATTACTTTTAGATCAAAGTAATATATTTTATAAATTGACATAAGTTTTTAATAAAACAGAAAAATGAACAAATTTTTAATAAAGTTGGATTTTCCAAAGATAACTTGCCATCCCATAAGCTCTTCTTACTGTGTGAGGTTGACAGTCAGAACCCCGTGGGGTTTTGTGACTATTTACACCACTACAGCACAGAGGAAATGATGTGAGATGAATTCTGAAAGCAAGTCATAAAGGAGCATGCATCTACCTCATTGTTCATTAGCATACTTGCTCTAGAGCCCTGGGTTGCCATGTGAGGAGTGTGATGGTCCTGAGGGTTGCTGTGTGAAAAAGTCCAAACCAGCCCCCACACAGAGAGATTGCATGAAGTCCTGAGAGCTCTGGAAGAGAAAGAGGGGCCTGGGAGCCCTGTTCCTCCACATCCCCCTCTACTGTCCCAGCTCCAGCTGCCATCTGACAGCTACATGTGAGAGACCCCGAGCCAGAGATTGCAGCCAAGCCCATCCAACAAAAACCATGAGAGAAAATAAAAGAATGTTCATTGTTTTAAGTTTCAAAATTTTGGAGTCGTTCATTGTATAACAATAACTAACCAGAACATCATCCAACATGATACAGTTCTTCATGTTTTTATACATACTGCCATGTATTACAAGTGGTTTTCCTTTCTTTCCTCTTTTTCCAAATGGCAGTAAGGCTACTGTTCTGTCTGGAAAACATTATTTTCCTAAATGTTACCTTCTGGTAATCCAGGATCTGTTCTATTCTACCTTTTTTTTCTGGCAATGTTATTTTATATATGTTTTATTTTTCTTTCAATGATAAGATACTAGAAAGTATGAGATAATTTTAAGTAGATAATTTATAATAATTATAAATTATCTATGTTTTTAAGTTGGGGTGGATTTGGGGGGGATTAAAGTTTCTCATTAAGAAAAATAATCAGAAAATGCTGATGTTAAAAGAAGACCATAAAGACAAAGCGTACCATCTTGAAGAAAGACTTTCCCAGTCTCTAGTTAGAGGATATTTGGATTACGCACATTTCTCTTTTCTTTTTCAGAAGCTCAAGGAAACAAAAAAGGGCAATAGTTAATTACATGTAGTTTTTAAAATTATTTTAAGAAAAATAATTAGTTGAATAATTTTTGGTATTTATAAATAGCTGAGAAAATACCCCCATAATATGACAGGATGATCAATAGTAAAAGAAATAAAAAGAATGACTCAGAAAAAAAAATTTTGCCGTTATCTTGGAGGAAAAAAAAAGTGGTTAAATTATTTTTGGCAGAGTATCTAGAGCTATAACAAAAATTCAGCTTTCTTAAGATCTAGTTTCTCCAGTCAACCTCTCTCTCTAAACTGCTACCAATTTTATAATCAGTAGAAACATTATCACATTTTATTGGGAAGAAGTTTTATGTGCTTCTATTTAATACTGATAACAACAACAACAAAAAATACATAGCATTTTGGTTCTGTGTTTGTTTTAGTTTGTTTTGAATGATAGATTCTGAATTATCAACAAAGACTGAAGATTCATTATGAGAATAATAGCCAAATCCAGTACGAGTCCATTTTGGTATTTCTGACTGCCAAGGGAGTAATGCATTCTACTTTCATTGTTTTTGTCTGTTTTCCTAGTTCTACAAGTGGTGTTTACAATAGGTTATCACCCAGGTTAAGTCTAGCATCAACTCCTTCTGATCTTGTGTGTTATATTTTGCTTTACTACTTCAGTGGCATGTATTGCTTACTCCTTGCCCCCACAGAACTTTGGGATTTTTGCCCTTTAATAAATACCTTTAGAAGGGGGCCCTTCCTTCTTTTGTTAAAAATCTCTGTTTGCATTCAAGTTACTAGCTTGTATGTTTCTATAGCACACACATACACCGACACACAAATGTACGAGAGAGAGAGAGATAAAAAGGGAGACAGGAAGAGAGAGAGTGTAGATTGTTTTCTTTGATTCCAGTCAGTTATAATATCTCGGTCCATTAGGATATCAGGGTCAGGATGTAAAGATTTTGTAAATATTACTTAAGATAATTACACTAATATTTTATCTGAAGCTGAGTAAAGACTATAATGACAGATCTATTCACATAAAAAGAAATATATAATAATGTCATGTAAATGTTAACTTCAAATTGTCTTTTCTTATTAGGGGGCGATGCTAAACCTATTGCTTCTCTGAGCTGCGGAACTGAGCAGTCACACACACAGGTATTTAACGGCACTGATCTTTGTAATTCTTATATCGCATCTCGCTGTGATTTGCTTTTACTTGAAACAGAAAAGAAAACCCAGTTCCACTTCTAACAGGAAGATGATTATAATACTCACCATATATTTCCTCTTTTCCCCTCCTTGAAACACCATAGTATATACTGGAGCATAGTCTACGGAAATATCCTCCAAGAGAAGTTACTAGAATGAAAGTATTGTATACTTTGATGGTCTGCTTTAAGACACTAAATTTCCTCACCAAATTTATAATGAGGACCCTCATGACTACTTTCACTATTTGTTTTTTATTTATTTCCCCTCCAAATCATCTGAAATTCTCAGGAAAAGCTATTTATGAGAGCACCATATAATGACATTGCCATGAAACTTCTAAGAAAATGAGTATTCACAAATTTCTCCAAATTAGTCTTTCTGAGTTAAATTCAGTTTGAATTTGAAAATTCAGTTTGACTCTGCCTTGTGGCGTGCACATGTCGTCTAAAGTTCTAGAAATTTTACTTTTTAAGTGTCAAAAATGACATATTAAAGTACTTTTTGTTGAAGACAGGTTTAAAATAATCATTACAGTTCTTTATAATGCTCACAAAAATAGAGAATTTTAATTCCTGAGCATGGTACTCAGTAAGTGCTAATAAAACGCTCTGTGCAGAACACAAAGGTTTGTTTCACTAGAAAATATTTTGAAGTAATTTGCCTTTTACATTATGCTATGTTGGGATGGGGCATTGCTTACTCTCAGGATTCAAATAAAACACATAATTTCAAGTTAACCTAAGTTTGAGCCATATAAACATTTAATTAAGAATGAATGAAATATTGTACTTGAACAAAACATAAATAAAAAGCATCTGTTGGGCAACTTCTGAAAGGCAAGTAGTATTATATTCTGTTATAGGCATTCTTAAATGTATAATATAATTTAAAATGGCAGACATTTTTCCTTATAAATACTGCCAACTAGTTTTATAGATAGTGTTATTCTAGAATGCTACCCACATCCTGCCAAGGTACATACCAAATAATCTTTTTCCCCCTTAGACTGACTCTGCCCATCCTGCAGAATTTGACTTTTGTTAGGAAATTAGGGCACATAAGATGATACTACCTACGATGAGTGAGCACCACATCGATCAATTTCACTTCCTGAACTACTTTTACTCATATTTTCTAATTCATTTTTGGTCATTTACTCAAAAAGGTATCTTTTTTTCACTTTTAAATACTGTCCTTAAAAATGATGAAAATGCAGCTATACATAAATGGAGAATATTTTTTGATAAATTACTTTATGAAATTTATGGACAATACTTTAAAAGTCCCTAACAATTTAATTTAAAAAATATATATCTTTTTATTTTAACTGGCTAGTTCACACCGAAACCTTTTCTTGTTCTTTTCTATGTGAAATTTGGGAACAACTGTTTAAAGTTCATTTTTGTTTTTAAACTCACCTTTATTGAGGTATCATCTACATACAATCAAATTCACCATTTTAAATACATGATTCAAAGAGTTTTGACAGAGCTATGCAGTTATGTAACTACTACCAGAATCAATACATAGAATATTTTTATCACTCCGTGATAGTTCTATCATTTCCCCCTAGAGTCGGTCCACTCGCCTAAACCCCATGGTAACTGCTTATCTGATTTCTAATCACAGTCTTGCCTTTTGCAGAATGCCATATAAATGAAATCACACAGTGTGTAATCTTTTATGTCTGACTTATTTCTCTGAACATAATGTGTTTGAGATTCATCAAGACCGTTGCATGTTTTCACAGTCCATTCCTTTCAATTGCTGAGTAGTATCTCACTGTAATTTGTTTATTCATTTGCTGGTTGATTGCTCCCAGTTTTTAGCTAATTTAAATAATGTTGCTTTGAATATTGGAATACACATCACATCTTGGTCGGGGTTCTCTAGAGAAACAGAACCAATAAGATATATATACATATATACATATATATGTACACACACATACATGTTTAAGCATTTAGTCTAGCAAGGCGTAGTAGCAGGCCAAAAGCTGTTTCTCAAGAGGAGAATAGTTATCAGCAGAGGATGTCAGGGTCCTGTACTTTAATTCACCTACAGGGGCCTTCCAAAGGCTCCAAACAGCATTCCAAACAGCATGATACTTGAGGCAACACTGGATCTACTGGCTCATGTGGTCCAAGTGGTAGAACAACTTACGTAGCAGCCTGCACCTGTTGTACAACCTTCTCTTGTGGGCATCACTTGCAGCAGCTTGTTGGGTCACTCAGTAAATGGGCCCGACTGATACATCCAAATGAAGAGTATGTTTGTTCCCAAGATGCAAAGCAGATTGCTAGGTGTTGTGCCTCTTTCTTGGTTGTAGGAAGGGCCAGATGCAAAAATTTATCCTTTACCTTCGAAAGTGTATATTAACATGTCCCATGCTACTGGACTCCAGTGAGGTAGAAGGTCCCTGAAATCTTGTCAGATTTATTGCCCACTCTGACACACATAATGTCTTACCCATAAATCTAGAGTAGTTGCTACTTCTTGCTCTCTAGGTTCAATCAGCATAATGCCACCAATGTAATGGGCCTGTGTGATATCTTGTGGAACTGAAAGGCAGTTAAGATCTCTGCAAACTAAATTATGATTGATGTCCCTGATGAAACACCATGCAGGTATCTTGCTGGCCAGATCAATCGCTACATAGTAGGAAACAGAGGATATGTTAATTTGCTCGAGCAATAAATCACACTTGGTACATAGGTACCATTGGTGTCACCAGCTGCTTAAGCTTATGATAATTCATGGTGATTTTCTAAGATCCACCTGTCTTCTACAAAGCCATGTAGGTAAGGTTAATGGAGATGCAGTGGAAATCACCACCCCTGTATCTTTCAAGTCCTTGGTGGTGGAATTAATCTCTGTAATCCTTCCTATATTGAATATTTCTTTCAGTTTACTATTTTCCTAGGTAGAGGAGGTTCTAATGTCTTCTATTTGGCCTTTCCCACCATTATAGCCCTCACTCCAGAGTGTGGGAACTAATATGGGGAGTCTGCCAGCTGACTATATCTATTCCAATTATGCATTCTGGAACTGGGAAAATAATCACAGAATGGGTTCAGGGACTCACTGGTCCCACTGTGAGGTGGCCCTAAGCTAAAACTCCATGCATCACATGGCCTTCATAAGGCCCTACTCTGTCTGGTGGCCCACAGTGACATTTTTGGTTTCCTGGAATTAGTGTCAGTTCAGAGCCAATGTCCACTAGTTCCCTAAAATTATAATTTTGTTTTCTCTGATATAATTATCTTGATAAAGGTGTATAGGCCCCTTTAGGGAAGGCTAGGAGAAAGAATAGCCATGTATATTTTTAGCAGTGTACCAGGGTCTTTTCTCAAAGGGATACAGACTCTCCTTAATTCAAGAGGTTTTGGGTCAGTAAAAACTGACTCAAATCTGGTAATTGATGAAAGGGCCATGATTCTCTATCATTATGATTTAGGTTACACTTTTATTTACTTGAACTAGAACTTTTCTGCTTAACAAATCAAGGAGGAATTTAGTAGATTTCCTGTCTATTTTGCTTCTAAGAACGCCATGATCAACCAAGCAATGCCAAAAGTTTGTGTGAATCAGACTATTTTTATTGATGCTTTGACTTTCTGCTATTACAGAAACCATGCCCATCCTGTCTTTAATGGTTAAGTGCCTGCCACTTTCCTTGCCACCCCAGGATCCAACTACTCCCATTGCATTTAGGTTTCCCAATGCAGTAACTGCAATTCTCACTGTAAGGTCTGGACTACAGAGAAAAGCAATCAAAGAGCAATTCAAGGATTCCAGGGCTCCCCTTACAAATTTATCAGAGTATCGGTAAAAGGCATATATTCTAAACCCCCTCAATCTAAAATGACAAATTCACTCTAACATTTTACTTTCCCTAAGCCACTGAATCCCTTCCTCTACATTAAACCAAGGCAGGTCCAGCATTTACAACTTGCTTATTTGGGCTACTTTTTGGTGAATATTCCAGCAAACCAAACAAATAGACTGTTACCGTCCTCTCTTCCTCCCCAAGTTGCAGCATTATATGCAAAATCTCTACTTATTAAACCCATATTAATAAATCCAGGCTGATTTACTTTATTTTCTTCCACCATTATCCATACTGTTAGTATCCATTTTCAGACATGTTCCCCAGATTTCTGTCTGTTTCAATTTCTCAAGTCTTTTGGAGTGTAGTGTACCTCTGATGGGTCACATTTTGTTCCTCATCTTTAGGGGCCTGTTGGGATTTAAGTCTTGTTATAGGTCTAGAGTGATAGTGGGGGTGTTTCCTAAGGAAACTCAACATTACCTTGAATAGCACTGCTTCATGGGGAGACCATTACAATTTCCTTAGGCAATGCAGGGTTAATAACATCAGATAGGGGTGGTGAAGCCAGTCCTACTGGCAGCAGGGAGGCCTCTTCCACTGCCAAAAAGGACTCATCAGAATTTAGGGGCTCAATATCCCTAGCTTCATCAGAGTCTCTCCACATGTCCCTCTTCCAATTTTAAGGACCTCTTTTCTTCCCAATCAGTGCCCTCACATTAACAGTTGATACCGTTTGAGATTGGAAGTTCAATTGGGGTTGCTGTTTGGAGAATCACAGAATGAGATTGAGTTTGACTTTTAGCAGTCTCAACTCTGTGGCTACAGGTGACGGAGGTCTCTTTCAGGGCACATAGAGAGCTTTCAGATCATTTATGCATCACTTGAGCTGGAACTTTGAATCCATGTCACTTTGCAGTAACATTAGGAGAAACCAACTTATCTTGTTATAGTCATTAGTTTTTCAAAAATGTTTGTTTGAAGGTTTTATATACATAATCATCCAGCTCCTTGCTTCTTATAAGTAGGTGGTTAGGAGTACTGATGGTAATGTTTTGTGTATCTCTATTGCCAGATCATGCCATGTACTATCACTCTTCTCATTACTACTCTATATAGAGTCACTCGTGTCTTTAAACTAATCAGAGCCAATTACAGAAACTCCCAGAACCAATTCAGAAATCTCATTCTTGAAATTCTGTTCCTCTAGAACCACTCTTGCAAAGAAATCTATATTGGTCAGGATTCTCTAATACAGCAACATCTGTAAGATATATATGAAAATACACACACACACCCATAGGTAGAGAGAGAGATTATAAAAATCGGCTCACATAAAGAATTGGGAGGGTGAGAAATCCCAAAATTTGAAGCAAACAAGCTGGACATGTAGGAGAGCCAATGGTGTAATTTACAGTCTGAGTCTGAAGGCCTTAGAACCAGGAGAGCCCATGGTGTAATTTCCAGTCCTAGAATGAAAGCTTGAAAACCAAACCTAATGATGTAAGTTTCAATCGAAGGCAAAAGACCAATGTCCCAGCTCCAGCAGTCAAGCCATATAATTTCTGTCTTAGTCTTTTTATTCTGATTTAAAACTTCAATTGATTGAATGAATGCTACCCACACTGGAGAAAGCAATCTGCTTAGTCTACTGATTCAAAAGGTAATCTCATTCAAAAAACACCCTCACGGACGCACATGGAATGATGTTGGACCAAATATCTGGCCTAATTAAGTTGACACCTGAGATAAACTATCAGAAGACGTTTCGTTTCTCTTGAATAAAAACATAGGAGTGAAATTGCTTGATCCTATAATAAGTGTGTGTTTATATTTCTAAAAAACCACCAACTGTTTTCCAAAGTGTTTGTACCATGCAGGATTTCAACCAGCAATGTAGAAGTGTTCTATTTGCTCTGACCCTCACCAAAACTTGGTATTGTCAATATATGTAATTTAAAGAATTCTTCTTATTTTGTGGTGGCATCTCTTTGATGACACAAAATAGTTTTATTGAGGTATAATTGACATATAATAAACTTCTCATATTTTAAGTGTATAGTTTAATAAGCTTTGACGTTATGTGTATAGCCATAAAATCACTACTACAAACATGAAAATATGTATCATAAAGTTTTCCCAGTTCTTTCCTTGACCCACACCCACACTATATATATATTTTTTGCCTGACTTTTTTCACTCAGCATAATTATTTTGAGATTTATTCATGTTGTTGTATGTATCAATGGTCCATTCTCTTTTATTACTAAGTATTTAATTATATGGTAAACCATAATTTATGTATTTATTCACCTGTTTATGGATATTTGAGTTTTTTACCCTTGTGAACTAATGCAAATGAATTTGTTCTAAGTTTTCATGTACAAATTTCTGTATAGACACACGTCCTTTCTCTTGAGTAAACACCTCAGTGTTAAATGGCTGTATCCCATAGAGTATACGTATTTAACATTTTAAGAAATTTTAGAAAAACTAATGATATTGATTTTAGAAACCCTAAACTATTAGTTTATTAGCCAATTTTATAATTAATTGAATATCATCAATACATGTTATGTGGAAATGTGGGAATTTTCAGAGTATAATTTAAATTTACATTACAAAATATTATTCACAGTATCACACATAGTGCAGTTCCTTGTACGTGTGAGGGGTATGTGGCTGTATGTGTAGGCAATGTTATGGGAAGCTATAAAACAAAGTAAACAATGTGTTTATTTATTTCTGGGAAGAGGAATGGAAGTTAGGGAACAGAGGCTGAATGGGATTTCCAACTTCAAGGTTTAAGTAAAATTTTTTTAACTGTACATAAAGTGTTATTTGATTATTTGATCTAAGAATGGAGTCATTTATTGTTTGAAAAATGAAAAATAGCATTTGATACATGATTGAATACTATATGGATTTGTCATTACATTTCATTTTTCATTTTTTTATTTTTTTATTTTTTGCCTTCACATTTTAAAGCAAAATAAAAATTAAATTAAATAAAACAATAAACCCAGTTATTTCTGCAAGGCTCAATTGCTGGAACTCCCTACTGGGTACCTGCTCTTACCCTAGGACCTAAGTTCAACCATTATGAACTAACAATAATAAGAGCAGCACAGGAAACCTTTCCCCCAAAGAAAATTTAATTATCATTTATAATGTCAATACACTTATTGAAAACATCTGTGCATGTCCATGTCAAAGATTTATACTTTCTTTTCAGTTTTTAACCAACATTCCAATGAACTTTAAAATTGAATGTGGACAACTCCATACTTGCCCACAGTTGAGAGAAAATTTTGAAAAAGGAAGCATGGCACATTTATTTTTAGGAACAATTAAATTTGTGCTGTTATGAGTGAACATTGAAGATATACGGTTTTGCATTTATGGCAGTTCTTATAATCTAATTTTTTAAAATGGTTTTCTTTTATATAAGACACTCCTAGGATCATTTTCTAGGAAATTATAAATTCTTAAGATTTAAATTTATGTTTGAATAAAGAGAGTTGAAATTTTCAGAAATGAAACTTGCCCCTTCTAATTATACTTAACAGTTATCCATTATTCTTTATCATTTTATTTCTAGTGTACCAGATAATCTTATGGAAAAAATACTAATTCTGGAAAAGGAAATATTAGCAAAGAAATAATAATTTAAATCAAATTATGTGATTTATTTTACTGAATCTTCTTCAGTGGTTAACATCTTCCATTAAGCTTCACATTCTAATTCTGCTAACCATATTTGCATATTTTCAAATTTGTCATTTTTCAGTAATTTTGACTATTATTACTCATAGAACTGAATCTGTTATTGAAACAGATGAATCTTTCCTCAATAGCAAGAGAGAACATCATAATTTTCTAGACTTATTACAAAATATTTGTTTGAATTATTATCTAAGTCTTATTTAAAAACTGAAAGATGTGATGCTTTGGGGAAATCACTTTATTTTTAAAGATTTTTTAAAGATTTATTTATTTATTTATTTTTTAGAGAGGTGGGAAAGGGGCAGAGGGAGAGAAAGAATCTCAAGAAGACTCCCTGCTGAGCATGAAGCCCAATGTGGGGCTTGATCCCATGACCCTGAGATCATGACCTGAGCCAAAACCAAGAGCCAGATGCCCAACTGACTGAGCCACCCAGGTACCCCTTGGGGAAATCACTTTAAGAATGTGTACTTTCCTACATTTTTATTATATCTTCTGCACTTATATTCAGCTAAGTGTCATAAAAATGAATAATATTACTAAGTTACCTTAACTCAGTGATTCTTAAGCTCACCAGAACAAAAGCCTCTTTTTCACATCAAATATTTTATAACAAACACCTTACTGAAATTAGTAGGTAGTGTAACTTTACTGTCACATAAAACTTCAAAAAACAAACCCTATATAAAGCTGTAATGCTAATATAAAGGATAAATAAAACAGGGAATGATTCAGAATTAATACTTTTCAGTGCGAAAATATGTAGGCATGATTACACTAGGAGGTATAATGAAGAAGGCACATACTTGTATCTTCTCACTGAACCAGAAACTAGGGAAAATGGGACAGATAGAGAAACAGACTGATGCAAATTTGAGGTTGGTGATTCAGATACTTTTGAGATGGTGATGTGATTTTCCCAAAATTGAAAAATAATTCCCAATACATTTTCAAACCAAACAAAATCTTCTCTTGATTTAATAGTAGTTACCATCTGTGCAGAATAAATTGTGAAAAATACTTTGCATTTTTATGTAAAACAGAATTAACATCTAAGCTAAATGTATCAATAAACACATTTCTCATGTAGGTGAATGTCCAGCAGCGCATTTGTAACTCAGATAGCTCTCTAGATAACTCTTTATAGTGCAAGACTATTGTGTGCATTTGAGCATGTCTGCTGTCCCTAGCCTCTTTCTATGAAACACCAGTAAGTGTCTCCTTCACCTCTACAAATGTAAAAATACCCCAGTGAGAATGACTTGTATGTCAATAACTAACTTCACCTTTTGATAATTCCCTGAATAATCTTTTTTACTGTGCTGTGAGTTGGCGTTGTTACCGTACGTTTTCTGTTGAAGATCTCTAAAATGTAGTGATGTTCAATTCATTCTTCCAGTTGTTGTAAGATTGCTGCTGCTCAGTTAGTGCCCTCCTATGTGGGGCCCCATATAATAAATTGTATTTTGTATTGGTTGCCAGGAAACTCAGAATTGAATATAAAACAGAACTATAACACTTATGTGAGGCCCTTCATCCACAAATTTAAAAATAAATCTGACTTGATTTCAGGACCAGTATTTTGGTATTTGGTCTGAAAATTTTCTTTCTTTCTAGTATGTCATTATTTTATGTGTGTGTGTTTTGTAAGCTGCCTAGATTCCTCTGTAAAACAAGGTTAGAGACAGTGAAGTAGTGAGATAGAAAATATGGTGTACACAACACGTATCAAATTCTTAGTGCCATGAGTTTTACCTGTATTGAATTACTTATAAAGTTGAAGTGTTCCACAGAGAGTTTAGAATCTGAGAAAAAAAGTATTGAGTAGCAATACTTGGAATTTAAGATTATACAACTGAATGAACAATTTATACAATATATAATATAAATTTGATGTAAAGGGATTGATACAAAATGTATTTTGTTACGTAAATTTTGTTACATCTATGTCATACTTCATTTAAGTATTTGTCTCAACAATAAAGAAATGTGGCATATAAATATTCAAAATCACACTTTCTTGGAATGATAGAAGCCAAGGTCAGCAGAATGTACATGATACAGAAACATATAAAGCATGGATAACTTTCATTGGCTTATTCTGTCAATTTTTGGTAAAACCATTTTCTCATAAGTAGAGAAAAATCAAGTAGATAGACTTACTGGCCAATTTAGCAACTTACGTTAGAGATTTCAAGATAAGAACTTCAAAAAAAAAAAAACAGCAGTTTTATATGTGATAGATTATGGAAAGATATTGATTAGATTTGATAGGATATATGTAAGGCACAATAATGCACACAGAGATAGATGCACTTCCATGACTAGATTTTCCTATAGACTTATGTAAGATAATTACTGGGAAAATATATAAGCATTATATTTTGTCAAAGCTAGCTGGTTGCCTTAGAAACCTCAAGAACACTATGATGTATGACTTAAAATGGTAGGCACATGCTATAACCAAATTTAGTTTTCCCTATGAATATTACTGAACACTTGCTTTTGTCATAGAGACAAAATTCTTTACTTATGTGATAAAATATGTGATATATGACAATAATTAATAAGATAAAACAGACATTGAAGATTACCCATAGAAATATTTTTATTATATTTATATAAATAGAAAATGCCTTGGAAAATCTACAAAAACCCTTATCATATTAAATTATTTATGCTCTTTTTCTTGGTCTTTATAACTCTATACTTCGTTGTAGAACTCTGGCTTATTACAAGCATTCGTGTGCATGTGTGTGCATGTGTGCACATGTGCAAACACACGCACAACCAGACCGAAATGTCCACAGTTGAACTAGGACAAAAGACTCTTTAGCTTATTGCTATAAAGTTAGCTTAAATAGATTATTTTATTCTTAATTTTTTATCAATAAAAGCAAAAATAGAATGATGATTATTATTTATATTTGATAATATTTTTTTAGGATGTAAAAAGACAGTATAGTACAGTAGACAGGAGCATGGGGTCTGGGATCAGATTGCATGGATTCAACCCAAGTCCCTCAGTTTAACAACTTGGTGACCTTGGTACTGCTGATAGGAATGATAACATACCTCATATGTTGTTACAAAGATTTAAACAAATTTAAAATGTTTAAGACAAAATTTTGGTTTAAAGTGTGGCATAAAATTTAACTTATTAGTTTATCGTGTATGTGACTTAGTTTTTGATATAATAAAAGGCAAAAGAGACTCTTACCTCTTTTAAAACAATGCTATCAAAAAAATAATAAAATAAGATATCTCCCAGAATAATGGAGAATAGACATGAAAATAATCATTATGTTCTTTTTGATGACTTTGGTTGAATTAAAGTCTTAGATTCCCATTTACATACTGCATGAACATTGCTGATTATGTATTAGTGGTTTCCTCTTTCTCTCTGTTTCTCTCTCATGCACATACACATACACACTCCCAACGACAAATCATGATTTAAACATAATAATACTTGCTATATTTTGCACTCTGTCAAATGTTTATTTCCTTGGAAGAAAAAGGCAAACAATTATCTATATTTTAGCATTTTTAGATTTGATATTTTCCCAGCAAGTTCACTAATATTTGAAAAACAATCGAAGCATCTGGAGATAATTAAACAGCAGAGAACATTTATATTCAAGCATCAAGAGTGTTTGATGTACCATGCCATATAATATGCTGCCCTTTATGACAATGCTTCATTTCACAGTTCTCTCTGCCCTCCACACCCAGAAAAGACAATAACAGCAGTTCATGAAAAGAGGGTAATTTAATCATCCATTAAGACTTCCTAAGTTCATTCAATCAATATTTCACACCAAAAGGCCAGCACTCATCTTTATGAGATAATGCACTTTCCAATAAAGGGGGAAGGAATGGCATTTAAGAGCCATGCCCAAGTCTTAGATGAGAGGCCTGCATCTATGAGATGACTATGAGATTTATATGTAGAAAATTTTTAAAAATCACTATAAACTTAACTTTTATCATTAAGACTAGTGAAAATCCTTTCATCAGTTTATTCACTCAACAGATTATTATATCTGATATTGTACTAAGTAACAGACATTGTACTGAGCCCTGGGAATTTAATAGTAAATAAGAGTTTATATTATCACAGAAGGGCATAAAAGTATCCAAAATAAATTAATAGCATAATATTCAGAAATTATAAGTACTGGGGCGCCTGGGTGGCACAGCGGTTAAGCGTCTGCCTTCAGCTCAGGGCATGATCCCGGCGTTATGGGATCGAGCCCCACATCAGGCTCCTCCGCTATGAGCCTGCTTCTTCCTCTCCCACTCCCCCTGCTTGTGTTCCCTCTCTCGCTGGCTGTCTCTATCTCTGTCAAATAAATAAATAAAATCTTTAAAAAAAAAAAAAGAAATTATAAGTACTGTAAGAAAAATATAAAAGGAAAGGTAAATAAGGAAGGTCAGAGGTCATATGAGTATATTTTACATTTTAAATGGGTGGACAGAGAAGACCTCACCAAGAAGGTGATAGCTGAACAAATACTTGTAGGACCCTGGGACTTGTGACTATCCAAAATGTTAGTCATTCCAGGCAGAGGGTAGAGCAGCATAAAAGGTTATAAAGTAGAAGCCTACCTACTATAGTTAATGAGTAGCACTACAAAAAGTATATTTTTTTATGGAGAAAAACATAGAAAAGTCTTTGGAATCTTGGGCTAGGAACAATTCTTTGACTTCACTCTAAAAGCATGACTTATGAAAGGAAAAATTGATAAGTTGGGCTTTATCAAAATTAAAATCTTTTGATCTGTGAAGGATACTAAGATGATGAAAAATGGGCTTTCTCTGGGAGCTCTGGGAGAAAATATTTGGAAATTACATATCTGACAAGGGACTATTTTCTGGAATACGTAAAACAGCTCTCAAAACTCAAATCCATTAAAATGACCAAACATTCCAATAAGAAAATAGACAGAACATGAAGAAAACTTTCACACAGAGGATATACAGATGGGAAATAAGCACATGTTAAATTGCTTAACATCGTTAGCTATCAGAGAAAGTAAAACCACCATAAGGTATCACTACTTTACTGTATAAACCTAACAGAATGGCTGAGTTTAAAAATAGTGACAACTCCAAATTCTGGTGAGGATGCAGAGAAAATTGCTGGTGAAAATATAAAATATTGCAATCATTCTGGATAATTATTTGATAGTTTCTTTAAGGAACCTAAACATGCATCCATCATATGACCCAATATTTGAAATCTGAGGCATTGATTCCTAAGAAATGAAAACTTACATTCATACAAAACTTACATATGAATATTTATAGCACCTTTATTCATAATATCCCCAAACTAGAAATAGGCTAAATTGTCCTTTAATGGAATGAGTGAAAGTTTCTGATTGCATGGTGCACTGGGTGTTATATGCAAGTAATGAATCATGGAACTTTACATCAAAAACTAGGGATGTACTGTATGGTGACTAACATAATAAAAATATTATTAAATAAAAAAATAAAAATAAAAAAATAAAATAAAATAATATTATTAAAAAAATGAAATTTAACTTTAAAGAAATCCAGAAAAAAATACTGAGCAAAACTGGCCAAGATAATCATCTTGTAAGAGAATATTGAGGAGCTACTTATATCACTATATATTAAAATATATAAAAACAACTGGCAAACGATGTATTATCATCACAAATATTAAAAGGTACACCAATAAAACAGAACAAAATGGCCCCCAGAAAATACTGTGTTGTGTAAGTTATACATGTGTGTGTCATATTGCATTTTGTATAATATGATACACATACTTATAAATGATGACTTGACAACACTCATGAAAAGTAATGAAAGGAGCCAAAATTATGCAACCTCACAAATATTCATCGTAATGAGCATTATATCAATAAATATTTTCTTTATAATTTGGCAGAAATTTAAAATACAATTAAGCTTAGAATAATGATATAAAATATTTCATATATTACTATTAGAAATTTAATTTTATTAAAATTTTAAAAAATCATATTAAATACCAATTTTTTCACGTTTAGTATCCTACTTTAAGGATATAATTGAAAAAGTGGTAAAATATTTTTCATAATATCATGACTATTATGCAAAAGTTTATCTGATAAAATATTACTTATAATATTTAATAACTGAAAAAGAAAAAATAAGTAAAACATTGAATATACGGTTTGTAGGCATTAAAATTATATTTTAAATAATACAATGATAGTATAATATATTCCATGTAATGTCATGTGAAAATTTACAAATAGTTCTATACATATTTATGTCTTTTATTTAAATGTAATATACTTATAAAAAAGAGTATTATATAAATATATGTATTATACATATATATGTATATTTACATAGATTAAAAACTAGAGGGGTGCCTGGGTGGCTCAGTCGTTAAGCGTCTGCCTTCGGCTCAGGGCGTGATCCCAGAGTCCTGGGATGGAGCCCCGCATGGGGCTCCTCCGCTGGGAGCCTGCTTCTTCCTCTCCCTCTCCCCCTGCTTGTGTTCCCTCTCTCACTGGCTGTCTCTCTCTCTGTCAAAATAAATAAATCTTAAAAAAAAAAAAAACTAGAAAATATTTTACAAACATATTAATGGAGTTTATCTCTGGAAGTAACATAATAATTTTTTCCCAAATGTAGTGCTGAGGAGTTCTAACCTAATTAAAGGAAACCAGAAATGAAGAAGCACTCCTGATCATCACCAAGTGTAGGGGTTGAATTACGTAAAGGAATCTATTGATTAAGAGGAGTGGACCTCTTGACAGGCTATTGACCTGGATAATTCCTTCAATAATCTGGTCTAGCAGGCTTAATTTCTCCACATTCCCTCTTGTCCACTCCCATTAGATCATTCTAGAGAGGTTAAATAACAGACATCACAACCCAGATGCCAAAAAGCATTTGGTGATGGATTAGATCTGCCAAGCAATCACTGCTATTCATCAAGAAAATTAGATATCCATGTGAATGTGCATATAGAGGGAAATTTTAGTGTGTAGTGTAACTGTGTGTGGCTGTCTGTTGCCATATAACACTCACTTCCCTGATATTTACTGTCAGACCTCATTCACAGATATTTCACAAACAGATGGTTTCTTTCACTGGCTCAGGAGCCACTTAAAAGTGTTTTGATTCCTGACCAAGTTGTGTATCATACTTCTTTAGGAAGATTTTCTTCCCAGCTGCAGACTTGCAAATAAAATCAAGAATAATCAGAAAGCTACACAACCCTTTCAGCTTAGCTACCTTCAAAGAGCAGACAGCAGAGGCTTCTTCACCATAGCAACATATTGGAAATTAACTAATATTTGACATATCTTCAAAGGCAAAATTAACATTATGGCAGATGCCCTTATTAAGACAACTGACAGAAAATGTGATGTGAAAATTGAGAGATTTATGTTTGTCATTAACATTACTTTCAAGCTAAAACCAAAGGTGTTGAGTATACTGTTTTTCCTCTTAGTTTGCATCCATCCAACCCTTTCAGCCCTAAATTCTTTCAGCAGTAGAACCTTTTTCCCTGCTTGATCAGAATCTAGGATTTTTAAGATATATTAATTTTTTCTATAATCTGAGCTTGAGGTTGGGAATAATTTTTCTAGACAAAACCATTTTCACTAATTAAAAAGTTTAAGTTTACAGGAACATAAAAATTTTGAAACAACAAAAGTCAGTATAAGATAAATGCTAATGGAAATCATTGTAACAATGAACACAAAACAATAATTTTGAATTTTCAATTCTTGTAGCATCTTCTGTCTCACTTCCTTTGGCATTCCTGTCCATTCAGAAGTGATTGTATCTATTACATATATTTAAGGAATAACTCTCACATCTAGATCTAGGGAGGCTGACTTTGAAAGTGTCTATTCTGTGAATGGAGTAGGCAATTCTGATAAATTTTATATATCAGAAACCTCAGAGAGGCAATTTTCACATTTGGTGAATATAATAGAAACTCAAATAATATTTCGATTCAATAATTAAAAGATCAGAGCTAATGGAAACAAAAAATCAAATTATGATTCCTTAGAATACTATCACATCCTATTTAAATTTCATCATGCTAAAAAGTAAATTATTGGCCTAAAGTCTTTGTGCATTAAAAAACTAAAATTTTAAATAATTTTATTTATCTAATTTTTCCAAGAAGGAAATGAGGTGAGAACAATGAAAGGAACAAATTTCAAATGGAACAAACGGAATAGTGTTTGTTCATCCTATCTTTGTCTGCTTGGTATATCGTGTCATTATCCACCACCAAGACTTGAATTAAACATCCTTTGGCCATTGTTTAATTCTTATGAACACTTCAATCATGTCAATAACTGTAATTTAGCCAACTCTGAAAATTATGTTCTGTTTCATTTTTTGACCACTTTCTCTCCTTTTATTAACTCATTCTTATATTCCCAATGTCTACAATTAGCCACCCTGAGACTCAAATATTTTCATATTTTCAAAATCTGTTAGCTACTCTCAAACTTTTCCTTCTTTGCTTTCTAACCCATAACTAATAGGCTGTTACACCACAGTTTATAAGAATTGTAAAGAAAAATCATGCAAATATGTAAAGATGTGGTTTCTCACTCCTGATTGGTAATATATCTGAGTCTCTAGGCATTTATCATTCCAATATGGTGCCACACCATTATATTTTTTTTCTTTTGTGTTCTCCCCCTATTTTTAGTGAATAGGAAAAGCTCTCTATTTCTCTCAGATCATTAAGTACTTCCTCAATGTCTTCCTCTGTCACCCACAAAGTGATTGTTTCTTTTCTCTCTTTCCTGTGACAATTGTCTGGTGCTTCCAGAGGTGATGGTTTGGATTCCTTGCCCCCTTCTCCATTACTTGTCTCATTAGGTGTAATCACAGTTATTTGGAATGATAACAAAAATTTAAAGACTAATACTATAAATATAGTATTTGTAAAAATAATAAAATAATTAACTGTTGGAAGTCTATGAAACTTTTTAAACAAACAAGTTTCAGCCTCTTTGATTGCCTCTTCATATGACAATAATCTTAAACAAATTTCTCTAAGAATAGAAAAATAATTAAGAATTTCTTTTAAAATTATTATCATTGATATTTTGAAAAGTTTTCTACTTTAAAATTTGTTGTTGGTAATGTCATGTAAATTTTTATCCAAATTTGGGGAAATTTTTATTAAATTTATTTTAAATTTAAGTTGCTAAAATTCGGAATATATATGGTACAATCTGTAGTTCTGATTTTTTATATCAAGATGATGGGTGAATTGGCACAGTGAAGGGGAAGTATATTCTTTGCAGTCATTATTGTTGCATAATGGCTTGCAAGAATATAACTATACATTGAAATAACTGTGAACCACAAAAGTGTATCCCACTTAACCAAAACTAAATGTATTTCCAACCCAACTTCCAATTACGAGATTCCCCCAAAATGTCTGCGGCCACTGCAATGCTACCTTAGATGAAAGGATGTGTGTCTGAAGGAAGTCTGAGTGGGAAAAGACAGTGTTCTTTACATTTATGGTTAAAATATCTTACTTCTGCACATTTTACAGAAACATATGGCCATGCAAACAGATTTCTAAAATCCCCTCTCAAGGCTTTGGAATGGGCTTATGTAAATGAGAAGTCCTTTAGCTGGAGCTTGATTAGCTTCATTGTAAGTATCCTTATGAATAGTCCTACTGTATTTTCACATATATTTCCACATTTTTCTCAGTTCTTCACCTTGTCTTCTCATACTGTATTCCTTGATTTCTCCGTGATCCTGTGGATAGGGAAGGTGTACCACCTCATGTATCTGTAGCGTCTGGTAAAGTACCTATCACAGAGATGATAATTGAAACATAAAGAAAAAAGATTTACAATTTAATTTAAAAATAATGGTATATTTTTAAATTAAAAATCTGTATATAAAATAACTAAAAGAAATTGGAAATACAATTGAGAACCTATCATAGAAGACCAGCTGAGAAAAAATGGTGGCTTGGACAATGCAAGGAAGTTGGGAGGCAGAGGATGCTTCAAGATCTCTTTTACTACTAGAGTTGGCAAAACTTGTTGATGGCTTGGAACTAGTGAAGTGAGAGTGAGCTGTAGGAGAGCGCTGAGTGTTTAGCTTGACCAAGTATATAGAATAAAACTAAAAGGGGAAAGACTAAATAAACATCAAGTTCCAGTCAGAAAGTCAAGACTTTACATTTTGACATATTAAGTTTTAGGTGCTTCTGAGATATTCAAGATGAGATGTCAAGTAGGAAGTTCAAATTGGTTTACAGCAGAAAGGACCAAGGATCCTGATGATATCAGGGAGTAGAAGCAATGGCTTTGCCAATCAGCCTTTAATAATCTACTGTAGTCATGGGAGTCAGAGGCAAGTAGAAGCAAGTGGTTAGTACTAGGGCATGAAAACCGTATGAAGCAGTGATGGAATAGAGGAGTCTATTGTGGGAGGGAACTACATGATGTAGTAGTCATTGTCCGAATTAGTGAGAAGCATTCATATGCTTGATGAGAACTCATAACCTGAGGGAACTACTAATGCCAAAGTTCCACCAGGCACAAGCTTGTACCCTGACAAACTCTGATTTATTGACTCTGTGCAATGAAGGGGGCATTCCAGGGGAACCATGGAATAGCACTGAACAGGAGGAAGGAGGAAAACATCTTTTGTACTATTTGGATTCCCTCTGAGAGATTCTGTGGAGGAGACTAAAGGGAGTGTAGGTTAATTGTTCCCGTGACAGGATCTGAAGAAGGGGGTGAAACAGAAATGGCTGCTGACATAAGGGGAGGGTAGTTTAACAATTGGGAATCCCCAGTGACAGATGGGTATAACAAAGTGGGTCTTGGACTACCACTGGTAATAAAGCAGTTAGTTACTCAGAAGCAGTTGTTTTGCCATTTTATAGCTGAAACATGACCTTGGGACAAATAATGTCTCCTATCAACTCTGCAGCTGGCATTATAAGTGTCTGTTCTCCAGTGTAGTTAATAGTGAGGTTACTTTTTAAATTTTCAGTCTCAACTGATTTTTAGTTTTCCAGTCCCAGCTAGGTTTAAACTCTTTTAGTAACAGGTGGAGTGGCTATGTTAATAGATATGGCCGCTTTAGGAATGAAACCAGCAAAGGTGGTCCAGTGGCAGATACCAGAAGGTACAGTGGTGAGGAGAACCTAGAAGTAAGTGCTTGATGGGTATCTTTATTTCTTTAACAACAAGAGGACTTATGATCATAATGCCATTCATTTCTCGATATTCTTTGAACCAGAGATTCTACTCTTAGGAATCTACCCCAGGAAATCATACACAGATGTACACAAAGTTTTATGCAAAGATGTTCATCACTACATTGTTTATGTTACCCAGATGTCAGTTAAATTCATTCTATATTTTGAGATTCAAAAAAGATTAACTCAGTCTCCTTCTTTTGGGGGCCCGTATATTTCAATATAATTAATTTGCCTCAACCAGTATTTTGTTTTCCTTTTTTTTTTTTTTACTTAATTTCCATGTGGAACTGAGTTTCTTTCTCCAATGAAGTTTTAATTTCAAGTGCATATAATGTGCCAAGTCTTTCCTCTCCAAATAAAATATCTCATTTTTCTTGATTTCTCTGTCTCTTAAAGTACAATTTACCCTTCAACAATGTGGGGGTTAGGGACACCAAGTCATGCAGTTGAAAATCCACATATGACTTTTGACTCCCCTGAAACTTACCTACTAATAGCCTACTGTTGACTGGAATCCTTATCAATAACATAAACAGTCAACACATATTTTGTATGTTATATGTGTTATGTACTGTATTCTTACAGTAAAGTAAGCTAGAGAAAAGAAAATGTTATCAAGAAAATCAAAAGCAAGAGAAAAAAACATTTACAGTACTGTACTGTATTTATTGATACTGTAAATTTATTTTGAAAAAGAAATTCATATTTATTTACAGGTATAACAATTCATATATTGATAATGAAGAAGCATCAATATGATTGGCTTTATAGTAGCCTAATGTAATTGGTAGGATTGCTTCATGGAAGCCTAGACTATACACTAGTGAACAAGCCATAAAATTTTTGTGACATAAGGTATTACAATAGTATTATTAATACATTATTAGAAACATTGTTGCATATTTTAAAAAGCCACTCACCCGTGATGATAGGCTGATATACAGTCTTTCCATTTATGAGAGAGAGAGGCATACTTATGGTAATGTAATTCTTTGAAAGCAAACGTAAAACAGTAAGAAAAGTAATACATTATTAATTTTATGTTAAATATCACTGAACTTATGCCTATGTAAGGATAGACTATCTCCTCCCACGCAAAACTTGCACATGAATCTCTAATGATGAACACTCAGCTGATGATGATGACACGATTCTTGTTGCACAGTTATTAAATTTTCACATGAAAGCACATACATGCACTAGAGATAAGTTTTTTAACTATGTCATGATGATTATTTACTATTCGTTATGTGAAAGTGGATCATGATAAGGGTCTTCATATTCCTCATCTTCACATTGAGTGGGCTGCGGTAGGTTCTGCTGTCTGAGGGGAGGCAGAGGCAGAAGATATAGAGCCGGTTGAAGGTGAGGCAGGAGAGGCGGGCACACTCTGTGTAACTATGGAAATACATCAGTTTTTTTTCCTGAGTTCTCTGCTTTGTCATTTTTCCAAAACTGTGCCTGCATAGAACCAATCTTTCTTCCACCATTTGCTTTGGCATCAGTGCCAAATCGTAGAAGGTTCCATGTCACAAAGGAAGTCAATAATCAGAACCCTTCTGCCAGATTGTCTAATCTCAATTTGTTTTCTGGCACTGCTTCTTCTTCATCTTTTTCCTCATTGTCTGGCACTGGTTCAGAAGTACTCATGTCCATCAAATTGTCTTCTGTTCAGTCCTCTGGTGTGGTGTCTATCAACCCTTGAATTTCTCCTGATTCATATATTGAAACCTTTCACCCTCCATCTTTTTTTTTTTTTTTTTTTTTTTTGGCCATATCCACAGTCTCTTTCATGCCTTGATTGGCTCTGCCATAAATCCTGTGACATCATGCAAAACACCTGGACAGTTTTCTCCAGCAAGAATTTATTGTTTTGGGCTTGATGGCTTTCACAGTGCTTTTTGTTAGTTAGTTAGTTAGTTAGTTAGTTAGGTAGTTTGTTTGTTTGTTTTACAACAATGGCATCTTCAATGCCAGGCTTTCTTGCTGTTCTATCAGGATCTCTTCCGTAACATTGACAGTCCTTTCTGTAGAGTATATGTTGAACCTTAGAGGTCATTGTAACCCCTGATGTAGAGGATTAATTAGAAATGTTGTGTTTCAAGGGAAATAGACCACTGTGACACCTTCAGTGTTGAACTCACGGGGTGGCCAGAAGCATTGTCCAATATCAAAACAACTTCAGAAGGCAGTCCCTTACTGGAAGGTATTGCCTGACTTCGGCTACAATGCATCGGTAGAACCAATCCAGAGAAAATGTCATTGCCCTGGCTTTCTCATTGTATAACCAGAAGACCGGCACCTGTTGTTTATCTTTTCCCTTCAAAGTTTGGGGTTTAGCAGCCTATAGATAAGGGCAGTCCTGATCATAAACAAGTCTGCATTTGCACAAAACAGTAGAGTTAGCCTATACCTTCCGGCCTTAATTCCTAGTACTTTCTTCTCTTCCTAACAATTGTCCTGTGTGACATTTTTCTCCAGAAAAGGACGCTTTCATCTGCATTACAAACCTGTTCAGGCAGATATCCTTTCTCCTCACTGATATTTCTACTGTCATTTGGGAACTTTCATGCTGCTTCTTGGTGGGAAGAAACTGCTTTTTCTGTTATCTTGACACTTTATAAGCTAAATCTCTTTCTGAAAGTATCAAACCATCCTTTGCTGGCATTAAGTTCTCCAGTTTTAGGTCCTTCACCTTCCTTTTGCTTTAAGTTGTCATATAATCATTCAGTTTTTTCTCAAATCATATTAGGGCCCATAGGTATCCCTTTCTTATAGGAATCCTGCACCCACATAAAACCTGCATTTTCAAGATAAAAGGGTATTTTGCAAAAATGCAAGGTTTTCTCACCTGCTAGAGTAGCTGTGGGGATGGCTTCATGAATTTTTTTTTTTTTTTTTTTTTTTTTTTTTTTTTTTACAATTATCCCTACACTGGATTCGTGTATCTTAAAATGGCAAGCAGCCACAGCTGCAGACTTTAATCTATGGTACATACCAACCAATTTTTTTCTTATAATGTTTGACTTTGCTTCTTGGGAGTACTTCCACCATCACTAGTGGCACCTCATATGGGTCCCACGGTGTTATTCAACATTTGTGGAATTGTACTAAACATGATGAAAAATATGCAAGAATCACAAGATATCACTTTTTACTGTAATATGTAATTTACTGGAGAGAGGAATTGCTAGCATGGAGCTGATTAGTGTCCATGGTGTTTTAAGCTGACACTTGCAACAGTTGAGCTCCCTGCAATAACAACTGGAGGTGGCTACGAAATTATTCCAGTATAATGTGCACTACAGCTAATTTTATGCAGTTATGATTTAATACTGAATCTTTACATTTGTTTACATTTCTCTCAACTGCAAATGGTACCATGAACAGTTTGTGTTTATTTAAGTTTTGATAAATTTTAACTTTTATAATAGATTTGTGTATATTTTATGGTAGTAAATGATAAAATAGACTAGAATCTGCGTGTATTTTATGTGTTCATGACATACCTAACTTTTTCTTAATTTTTTTGGTATTTCTAGGCTATGTGGTTCATATGCAAGCTTTTTCAAATTGTTGCAAATCTCTGCATAATGTACAGTGTATGTATGTATCTATCTATAGAAAAAATCTGTGTATAAGTGGACCCATGCAGTTCAAATCCATGTTGTTAAAGGGTCAGCTATACGTTAATGTATGAATAGTGGGCTTCCTTTGGGTGTTGAGATGCTGTGTTCACTTACCTTATTTAAATTACTTAAAAGACTTTCTTGTTCTTAAAAAAGTTTTGTCTCAATTATCATCCCTTTATATGTAGACTCTTAGATTCTCTTATTTGCTTCTCTAACTAGAGTTGATAACCTGGATTGCAAGCACCCTCAGAGGGTTTGCAGGTGAAATGCTAGGGGAAAGTAGAACAATTACGGGTAAAACAAAGTTACCTCTATTTTCTCTAACTTCCAAACTAATAGCAGTACCTGTGATGATAGAAATACACTGACTTCTTTTTTTTTCAAATTTTTATTTAAATTCTAGTTAGTTAACATATAGTGTAATATTGGTTTCAAGAGTAGAATTTAGTGATTCATCACTTACGTATAACACAGAGTGCTCAACACAACAAATGCCCTCCTTAATACCCATCATTCACTTAGCCTATCCCCCAGCCACCTACCCTCCATCAACCCTCAGTTTGTTCTCTATAGCTAAGAGTCTCTTAAGGTTTGCTTCCCTCTCTTTTTAAATTTCCCTTCCCCTATGTTCATCTGTTTTGTTTCTTAAATTCCACATATGAGTGAAATCATATGGTATTTGTCTTTCTCTGACTGACTTATGTCATTTAGCATAATACATTCTAGCTCCATCCACAACATTACAAATGGTGAGATTTCATTATTTTTGATTGCTGAGTAATATTCCATTGTATATGTATATACCACATCTTTATCCATTCATCTATTGATGAACATCTGGGCTCTTTCCATAGTTTGGCTATTGTGGACATTGCTGCTATAAACATTGGGGTGCATGTGCTCGAATCAGTATTTTTGTATCCTTTGGGTAAATACATAGTAGTGCGATTGCTGGCTTATGATGTAGTTCTATTTTTAATTTTTTGAGGAAACTCCATACTGTTTTCCGGAGTGTCTGCACCAGTTGGATTCCCACCAGCAGTGCATGAGGGTTCCCCTTTCTCCACATCCTTGCCAACATCTGTTATTTCCTGAGTTGTTAATTTTAGCCATTCTGACTGGTGTGAAGTGGTATCTCATTGTGGTTTTGATTTGTATTTCCATGACCATCAGTGATGTCAAGCATCTTTTCGTGTGTCTGTTGACCATCTATATGTCTTCTTTGAAGAAATGTCTGTTCATGTCTTCTCCCCATTTCTTGACTGGATTTTTGTTTGTTTTATGGGTGTTGAATTTGATACATTCTTTATAGATTGTGAATACTAGCCCTTTCTCTGATGTGTCTTTTGTGAATATCTTCTCCCATTCTGTAGGTTGCCTTTTAGTTTTGTTGATCATTTCCTTTGCTGTGCAACAGCTTTTTAACCTGATGAAGCCCTAAGAGTTCATTTTTACTTTTGTTTTCCTTGCCCTTGGAGATGTGTCTAGCAAGAATTTGTAGTGCCTGAGGTTAAACAGAATGCTGACTGTGTTCTCTAAGATTTTGATAGATGCCTAGCTCACATTTAGGTCTTTCATGCATTTTGAGTTTATTTTTGTGTATGGTGTAAGAAAGTGGTCCACTTTCATTCTTCTGCATGTTGCTGTCCATTTTTCCCAACATCGTTTGTTTAAGATACTGTTTTTTATTCCATTGGGTATTCTTTCCTGCTTTGTTGAAGATTAGTTGACCATAGAGTTGAAGGTCTGTTCCTGGGTTTTCTATTCTGTTCCATTGATCTATGTGCCAAGTTTTGTAATACAGCTTGAAGTCCAGAATTGTGATGGCTCCAGCTTTGGTTTTCTTTTTCAAGATTGCCTTGGCTATTTGGGGTCTTTTCTGGTTCCATACAAATTTTAGGAATGTTTATTCCAGCTCTGTGAAAAATGTTGATGGTATTTTGATAGGGATTGCACTAAATGTATAGATTGCTTTGGGTAACATAGCCATTTTAACAATATTTGTTCTTCTGATCCATGAGCATGGAACATTTTTCCATTTCTTTGTGTTTTCCTCAATTTATTTCAAAAGTGTTCTATAGTTTTCTGAGTACAGATCTTTTACCTCTTTGGTTAGGTTTATTCCTAGGTATCTTATGGTTTTTGGTGCAATTATAAATGAGATCAATTCATTGATTTCTTTTTCTGCTGCTTCATTGTTAGTTTATAGATATGCAACAGACTTCTGTGCATTGGTTTTATATCCTGTGACTTTGCTGATTTCCTGTATCAGTTCTAGCAATATTTTGGTGGAGTCTTTTGGGTTTTCTACATAAAGTAGCATGTAATCTGCAAAGTGAAAGTTTGACTTCTTCTTTGCCACTTTGGATGCTTTTTATTTCTTTTTGTCTGATTGCTGAGGTTAGTACTTCCAGGACTATGTTGAATAACAGTGGTAAGTGTGGACATCACTGTCATGTTTCTGACTTTAGGGGAAATGCTATCAGTTTTTCCTTGTTGAGTATGATATTCACTGTGGGTCTTTCGTATATGTCTTTTATGATGTTGTGGTATGTTCCCTCTATTCCTACATGGTGGAGGGTTTTCATCAAGAAATGGTGCTGTATTTTGTCAAATGCTTTTTCTGCATCTATAGAGAGGATCATATGGCTCTTTTCTTTTATTAACGTGGTGTATCACATTTATTGATTTGCAGATGTTGAACCACCCCTGCAGCCCAGGAATAAATCTCACTTTGTTTTGGTGAGTAATCCTTTTAATGCACTGTTGGATCCTATTAGTATCTTGCTGAGAATTATTGCACCCATGTTCATCAGGGATATTGATCTGTAATTATCCTTTTTAGTGGGGTCAGGGTAATGCTGGCCTCATAGAATGAGTTTGGAAGTTTTCCTTCCATTTCTATTTTTTGGAACAGTTACAGAAGAATAGGTATTAATTCTTCTTTAAATGTTTGATAGAATTCCCATGGGAAGCCATCCAGACTTGGACTCTTGTTTTTTGGGAGATTTTTGATTACTCATTCAGTTTCTTTGCTGGTTATGGTTCTGCTCAGGTTTTCTATTTCTTCCTGTTTCATTTTGGTAGTTTATATTTTCTAGGAATTTATTTGTTGGCATATAATTGCTTATAATATTCTCTTATAATTTTTCTATTTCTTTTGTGTTGTTTATTATCTCTCCTGTTTGATTCATGATTTTATTTATCTGAGTCGTTTCTCTTTTTGATAAGTCTGACTAGGAGTTTATCAATCTTATTAATTCTTACAAGGAACCAGCTCCTAGTTTCATTGATCAAGTCTACTGTTTTTTTTTTTTATTATTATTATTTCTATATCATTGATTTCTTCTCTAATCTTTATTATTTCTCTTCTCCTGCTGGATTTAGGCTTTATTTGCTCTTCTTTTTCCAGTTCTTCTAGGTGTAAGATTAGGTTATGCATTTGAGATGTTTCTTGCTTCTTGAGGAAGGCTTGTATTGCTAGATACATTTCATTTTCATTTGCTTCTGTGTATTTTTTTTTTTAATTCTTCTACAATTTCTTGGTTGACCCATGCATTCTTTAGTAGAATGTTCTTTAACCTCCATGTATTTGTGGTCCTTCCAAATTTCTTCTCATGTTTGACTTCAAGTTTCACACTGTCATGGTCTGAATATATGCATGGTATGATCTCAGTCTTTTTGTGCTGGTTGAGACCTGATTTGTGACCCAGTATGTGATCTGTTCTGGAGAATGTTCCATGCGCACTCAAAAAGAATGTGTATTCTGCTGCTGTAGGATGAAATGCTCGGAATGTATCTGTTAAGTCCATCTGGTCCAGTGTGCCATTCAAAGCCCTTGTTTCCTTGTTGATCTTCTGTTTAGATGATCTGTCCAGTGCTGTGAGTGGGGTGTTAAAGTCCCCTACTATTATTGTATTATTACCAATAAGTTTATTTAATTTTGTTATTAATTGGTTTATATATTTGGCTGCTCCCAAGTTAGGGGCAGAAATATTTATAATTGTTAGATACTCTTGTTGTATAGACCCTTTTATTATGACACAGTGTCCTTCTTCATCTCTTATTGCAGTCTTTGGTTTAAAATCTAGTTTGTCTCATATAAGGATGGCGTCTCCAGGTTTCTTTTGATGTCTGTTAGCATGACAAATGGTTTTCCACCCCTCACTTTTAATCTGGAGGTGTCTTTGGGTCTAAAGTAAGTCTCTTGCAGACAGCATATCAATGGGTCTTGTTTTTTAATCCATTCTGATACTCTGTGTCTTTTGATTGGAGCATTTAGTCCATTGACTTTCAGAATGATTATTGAAAGATATGAATTCAGTGCCATTGTATTACCTGTAAAGTCACTGCTTCTGTAGATTGTCTCTGTTCCTTTCTGGTCTTTTTTACTTTTGGGTTCTCTCTCCACTCATAGGATCCCCTTTAATATTTGTTTCAGGGCTGGTTTAGTGTTAACAAGTTCCTTTAGCTTTTGTTTGTCCTGGACACTCTTTATCTCTCCTTCTATCCTGAATGACAGCCTTGCTGTATAAAGTTTTCTTGGCTGCATATTTTCCCCATTTAGCAAGTCGAATATATCATGCCAGTCCTTCCTGGCCTGCCAGGTCTCTATAGACAGGTCTGCTGCCAGCCTTATGTGTCTACCCTTGTAGGTTAAGGACCTTTGTCCTGAGCTGCTTTCAGGATTTTCTCTTTATCTTTGTAATTTGCAAGCTTCACTATACTATGTTTAGGTGTTGACCTATTTTGTTGATTTTGAAGGGGAATTCTGTGAACCTTTTGGAGTTGAATATCTGTTTCCTTACCCAGATTAGGGAAGTTCTCAACTATAATTTGTTTAAATATACCTTCTTCCCCCTTTTCCTGCTCCTCATCTTCTGGTACTCCTTTAAAATGGATGTTATTTTGCTTTATGGAATCACTGAGCTACCTAAGTCAACCTTTGTGATCTAATAGTTTTCTTTCCTTCTTATTTTTCAGCTTCCTTATTTTCCATCATTTTATCTTCTATATCACTGATTTGTTCTTCTACTTCATTCTTCCTCCTTTTTACAGCCTCTACTTGGGACTGCATCTCAGTAATAGCATTTTAGTTCTTTTATCTCTATAGTAAGGGATTCTGTAGTGTCTTCTATGCTTTTTTCAAGCCCAGCTAGTATGTTTATAATGGTTGTGATAAATTCTAGTTCAGACATCTTACTTATATCTGTATTGATTAAATCCCTGGCAGTGAGTACTACCTACTGTCCTTTCTTTTGGGTTGCATTTCTCCATCTCATCATTTTGTCCAGAAAGGAAAAGAAGAGAGAAAGAAAGAAAAAAAAAAAAAAAAAAAAAAAACAACAACAACAACAACAACAACAGAAAAAACAAACAGCTAGATCCTAGGGGTATTTTGGTCTGCTTATTAAAAGAAACTTGATCCTAAAGTGAGAAAAAAAGAAGAAAATATATAATACAATGAAAGGAAACAATAAATAAATATGTAAATATATATGCATATGTGTGTGTGTATATATATATATAAAGAGTTGAAAAAATAATACTAAAAACTAAAGAATGCTGTATACTGTTTTCCTCAAGAGCTTGGCAGTCCTCTATGATCAGTAAACTTGGTAGAGCGAGTTGTTTGTGCTGGTCTTCTGGGGGTGGGGCCTATTGCGCAGATTATCAGTTGGACTTGCCTTAGTGGACATGCACCTCCAGTGCGCAGAGGCAGGGCTTGGTATAAGCAGCTCTGGGTGCCACTAGGTGGCGCTGTTTTGCTCCTTGAAGTCTTGGAGCACTTACAGGTGGGATGAATATGGCTGTGCACCACTCTCTAGCCCTGGAGATGAAAATTCACTCCCCCCATTTTTCAGTAAGCCATCATAGAAAGTCAGTCACTCTTGTCTCCCCAGTTTCCATCAGAACTCTGTGTTCACTTGGCCTGTGACCAAGCTTTTTTTATCTCAGGCACATGACTAAATTTCAAAACTCCAAATATTAGGGACCCCCACAACTGGACCCATGCTGTTCCTCCTGGGGTGGTGTTGGGGGGGGGGGGGTTGTCTCACCAGACTTCTGCTTTTTGCTGGATCCCTCCCGGAAGAGCAGTTGCACAACCTGCAGCGGTTTGCAGTTTGTGGCAACACAGAGCAGAAAGCCAGCGCCTAGACTTAACTGTTCTTAGCCGGCTTACGGGCTCCTCAGCCTGGGAACTCTGCTGCACTCAGGCACCACCCATTCTTCTTGCGACCGTGCGGATCCTGCTATCTAGCTGTCATACCTGGGATTCTACCCTACTTCACCACCTGAGTACCTTTAAGCCAGGCATGTCCCCCACTCTAGAAGACTTCTAAAAGTTCCAGTTTTGTACTCTGCTGCTTTTAATACTTTGCGGTAGCCTCCTTAAGTGGCCTCCCTCCTCTCTGCCATATCCTCCGCTATATCATACCAGATTCATATCTCCATATCTTCTACCTTCCAAATGGTGGTCGCTTTTCTACTTGTAGACTTGCAGCATTTGTTTGCTCAGATCTCTGATTGAACTCTTGGGTTTCAGAATGATTTGGTAACTACCTAGTTGTATTCAAGGGACAAGACAAACTTAGGGTCCCCCTACTCCTCTGTCACTTTAACTCCTACTTTGAAGTTATGGTTTTAATTGGACCCATCACTATATCTATTTATTTAAAACATAAAGTATAAAGCCCATCTATTTCAACATGATTGCTTTTTCTTATAATCCTATGTATTTTATTGTATTAATGTAAATGCACTGTTATGAGATCTATGTATGATAACTATGTGATTCTTTGGTTGAGGTATTGGGCAGGTCATATAACTATAGGTAGAAATTGGGGTTTCCTCAACGGAGAGTGGACTTTCACAAAGCATTCATTATGGGAAGAATTTGATCATGGAGAAGAAAATATGAGTTGTAGAGATAGGATAACATCTTTCTCTCAATAATTTTATGAATTATTGAGTCCAGATTCTGAGAATTGTGAATACTAGAAAAATCCTGGTAATGAGAAGTAATCTGACCCTGCTTTGTGGAGAAGAACCTCCTTGTGGCCCAGGTTGAGATGCAGCAGCCCAAGGATTCTTAAGTTAGATCTTAGCCAGCAGGTTCTTGGAAGAGTACTAACCATCAGTCTCCATAAATTGCATGCTATGTTGTATATCTCTGTAGTGATCTGCATTTCCTGAATGACTGAGAGGTTACCAGAAACCACCTCTCTTACCTCTCTTAAATTAAGATAATTAAAAAATTTTTAAAAATTCATAGTTTTTATGACATAGCATGTAATCCAAAGATAATCAAAATGTAATTTAAAGAAAATAATCTAGAATTATCAGATATTAACTATTAAAGCTTAATATGAACTATGAAATAATGTTAAATGTTAAATAATGTTAAATAAACATTTAAATAAATGTTAAATGAAAGCCATTCTTGCGGGAGCAGAGCTCTTCTCCCAAGAGAAACTAGACAAATTATTTACTCCTATCCCCCAAGATGTATTCAAATTTATAAAATCATTTAAAACTTTTTATTTACCTAGTGTTAACCTTCAGGACATTATTTAGCCTCTCTAATTCCCAGTTTATCCCTATGTAAAATTTGGATAATGTGATGGCTAATTTCATGTGTCAACATGACTGGCCTAAGAGATGCCAATAAAGCTGGTAAAGTATTATGTTTGGATGTGTCTGTGAGGGTGTCTCCAGAAGATATTAGCCTTTGAATCAGTAGATTGAGTAAAGATCTTCACCAGTGCAAGGTGCAAGCGAGCATCATCCAATGGGCTGAGAGCCTAAATAGAACAAATAAGCATAGGAAGGGTTAATTCATTCTCCCTGCTTGAGCTGAGACATCCCTTGTCTACTGCCCTTGAACTTCAGTGCTTCTCATTCTTGGGCTTTCAGACTCAGACCAGGACTTAAAACATCTACCCTCTTCTTTCCCATTCTCAGGTCTTTGAACCTGGACTCAATCAGACAACAGGCTTTCCTGGTTGTGCAGCTTGTGGAAGGCAGATCACAGGACTTCTCCTTCTCCATAACCATGTGAGTCCATTGTTGTAACAAATCTCCTCTTATACGTATATATATAGTCTATAAATATTCTATTGGTTCTGTTTCTCTGGAGAATGCTGAGTGATAAGGAAAATAATGAGACTTAACTTATAGAGGTCTGGTGATGATAGATGAGTTAATATAGGTAAAGAATACAAAACAGTACCTGGCATATATATGATAAACACTCAACATTTTAGTTGCTCTTATAATTGTTGTTGTTGTTATTATTGTTATTCCTGAGCCTTTTGAAAGCCTGTAGTACATGCAGAAGAGTCCATATTTTGACTTTCCTCTCCTGGCACATTTGTAGATCTTACCAAGGCACAAAGAACATGTGATTCCTGGCACCCACACTTAAATGTAATTATGCATTCCACACTAGATTTAGCTACATAATGAACCAAATTTCAACAAAAATGCCCTGTGTTTCTTGTTAAACACTGTTGAATTCCTGATATATAGCACAATACATAGGAGAGAAGTAGTTATGAACAATTTCAGCTTATTCTCAGTTTATTGCTTGCAGTCACAAGGTCTTTAATATATGCTCAAATTTTAACTTTTCTTCCTGGTATTCTGAATCCCTAAACTGAAGCTGCACTGCCTCATTCTGCATTAAAGCTAGCTGTCGATGTGAATTGAAAGTGTGTAAGACTTTCACTGATAATTCAGACTTTGTGAGGAGTTGTTTAGCTCCCTCACCAATCAAAGTGAATAGTCCTGTTAAAGGACTCTGCTGGTTGCCACAGTGTGGTTTTATTTAGGGACCTAGAACTTTGAAAGCAAAAGCAAGTTTGGAATGCTCAATGTGCCAGGACTTTTAAAACCTTTCTTTTGTGACCCAGAAGAGACCTGGAATGTCATGTGTCTTCTTCACTATAAGATCAAATTCTGTAACGCCCTTAGATTTGTTTGTTGTTATTAATAACAATTCCACTTATTGAATGTCTAATAGGTGCCAGGTATACAATGAAGTGCTTTACATAGATATAATTTAAATATTTAAAAAATTCAAAAACAAAAGAGCCTTAAAATTTATGCACATTCACTACATCATACAGCTAGAATGTGTCAGAATTGGACTCAGAATGAGGTTTTTCTGACTACAAAAGTATATATTCAACTCATCTGAATGTTGTATTCTTGTATATAAAAATGACAAAAAGTAGTTAAGAAGTAGCAGGCACTAAGCTATATGGTACCAGTGCAGAAATGAGTTAGAAGCCATCTGACCCATATAGGAGCTGAAATCCGTAGACCTATCCAAAGAGTCTATAGATTAAAAAACTAAAGCCTCCCAACCCATCATACCAAAAAAAATGTGATATCTTGGGTTCTTTGAGGAAGGGATTTATGTATTATCAGGGAGGGTAATCAAATGATAACAAACGTTAACAAATTTGTTGAATAGACATTGATCTATTTAACATTTAAAAGCCCTTTACATGTATGTTGAAGAGCTATGTAGGGACTTGTAATACTTGCTTTTTGGTATCGTCAGTGCTTATTTCATAATGCACTCTCTGGTTGACATCATTTTTTTTTTTTTAAATGTCAGTACTCTTCCCTTCAATGTCTGTCTTTTATTCATTCTCCATTTTTTTTTTTTTTCTGTTTGCTCTGAAGGACTGGAACTCAGTTCTTTGCATCAACTGCCATGTCCTGAAATTATAATTCTTGGTTCTTTCAACCTGCCACTTCCAATAACCACAGGGGGAAAAAAGTGCTATGCAAGCCAGTTGGCTCTATGTAGTATCATAAGGAAAAACTACATCTGCTTTTTGGATTAAACTATGCTTATAAAACCATGCCTATTTAGTTGACAGGGAGAAAAAAATATAAATTACATGTTTTAGTTATTCTTTTTTTAGTAGACTTCAGAGCTTTAATTTACCCTAGGTTTACCCTTGAAAAAAATACTGAGAATTCCAATTCGTTGGTTCTTGGCCAGCTGTTTTCTTTTAGGCTGGCAGCGTGATGTTTGCAGAGTTACAATCACTTATGCCAGTGCCTATTAGAGACTAAATACTGTTTGCCCCACGCACTTGTTCTTCTGACGTAAAATTAGTTGCAATAAACACTCAACGAAACCATAAGTTAATTCAGAAAGTATTTTTTAATTACTTGTTCTGTGCATTGTTCAGTGTTGGTGCTCTGACAAAGTAGGATGAAATTTACCACATGGCCTATGGCCTTGAGGAGCTTCCAGTTTCATAGTAGAAGGAAAATAGGGTGACAAAGCACATAAAATTTTTGCACAATAGTTCTGAAATAAGTTCAGGGGAATATATGATTCAAAAGGCACGAAGATTTTGTTGTGAAATGAGTTAAGATTAAGGAGAAAAAAATCGTGTGGTTGAAGTATTCATGATCAGATCAGGTTTCATGGAGAAGGCGCGAAATGAGTAGAAAATAATGTAGGTGCAAAGGAGCCCTCTTATAAAAATGGTAATAAAAGTGCTTATTTAAAGTGGAAAATAATTCACTGCTATGAAGATAATAAATTGTTTATTGATTAACAATTTAATCAATAAATTACTTATTTAGCAAGTACTTATAGAAAATTGGATGAATTGCTACCTCATACAGAATCCCAGTAAAAAGTTGTGTTTACATGATTGATATTTAAAGTCATAGCTCAAAAAAAGTTATATAGATTTTGTTCTGAGTGCTATCTGTCTCAAGGTTCAAAAGGTATAAATAAATCCTAGTATTTTTTCCATCTTCATTTTCTTTAAACTGTGACTTGGAGAATAATTTGGAGGGATAAAGAATAGTATATACTGAAAGAGACTCATCTTAAAGCCAATATTGCTCTTATAGAGGTTATAGAAGGTATTTCAAGGGTCTGACAAATTTTCAGTGCCAAAATGCAGCACTTGAGTGTACATGCCTTCCAATGACTTTTTACGTGTCGGTGTCGTTTGATGTTCCATTATATCAAGAAAGATAGTAAATCCAGGAGGATGAAAATGAAGGAAAGCATTATAATTTTGTTTTTTTAAATTTGGAACATCGCTTTTTTAGTTTCGAGCCAGCAGTCATTAATAGTCATTACAGGATTTGTTGTCTTAAAAAACTAAATTATCTGATAGGCTCAATATACTTAAACCTTGGAGAAATTAATGTTGGATGTAGAAGAATTTTCAAACTTTGGTTAAAGAACACTTTGTTTTGTTGTTTGTTTAAGATAAAGTTAAATATTGATTTTTTAAACACCACCAATTAAATCTTTCTGAGTTTATCAAATTAATTATTTAGATAGTTACTTTAGCAATAGTCATAGCCTTGGCATGGAAGAAATTTTAAAAATTATAATATCTTTACTAAAAATTAAAAATGTAAGATGAAACTCCGTCAGAACATTTTTCATCTCTAAGATGACTGCACATAACATTCTCATGTTTGTTCTATTAACACTTGATAGTATCTTAAATGAGTTGAATTTTATGAAATTACTTTGCTAAAAATAGATACAAAATTGAAATGACTTATCCTGAAACAAGTGCCAATAAATAGCAGTTAAAGTTTTTATCAACAGATGGCTCTTGAAAATGTAAATTTTTTACCATCTGTAAATGCTATGATGCATTTTTTAAAACCTCAGTTTTCTAGCTTATTAAGAAAATCATTATTTCTTTATAGACATTTCCAGAGGGGAAGTTTTCTGCATTGGTAATTTGTGATTTTGGCCTGGAAATTAAGACAAATCTATTTTGTGAAAAAAGCTAATTTATTAAACTTAATAATTTGAGCTGAAGGAAAAGGATTCTAGATAAAATCTTATTTTTTTAATGTAGTATTATATAGATATACTGTTTTCTGTGTTTTAGAATATGTTTTGAATATTATTTGTGCCATTACTCATAGTATTATCTAAATGACCTTTTATTTATTTATTTTTTTTAAATGACCTTTTAAAATGATTTTGTGTTTCACATTAAAGGAACAAAATGCTCATATTTCACATAGTGAATATATATATATATATATGTGTATATATATATATTACAGAGGTGAGTTGTAGATGCTTTTTATCTCTTGGTTCATCATCTTAAATAAATTATTGGAAAGAGCTTTATGACTGGAAATTTTACTACAAAGTATATTAATTTAAAAGTGGAACACCGGATCTTGGACTTTTAAATTAGGTTTCCCAATCCAGTCATTTGCTGATATGTTTATTTAATAAACTCTGGAGACATCAAGATGAATCTGATTTTCCCTATGCACAAAGACCCCCAAGTCCCAAATAAGAGACAGCCAAACAAACAGATAATGTAAAATATTGTAGGTATTAAGACAGATGTGTGCTTTTCAAAAAAAAAAAAATTAGGTGGTAAAAACATGACAGTTAGATGATTAATTTTATTAAAGAGGCCCAGAAAATAAAGTCATCAAAATACCAGGAAGTTTAATGGAAATGGGACATTAAGATTCTAAATAAAGTTAACAATAAGTTTCCCAATTAAAATGTAAAAAGAAACATATTTCCTGACTGTATAACACTGCCTGTATAAGTTCTGACTGTATAACACTTCTTTTGATTCAGAACACCACATTTGTAAAGAACAGTGATAAGCCAAACCATATATAAAGGAGAACAGGACATAATGATAATAGAAACCACTTTATATGAGAAATGTTTGAGAAAACGGGATAAACAAACTTGAGATATGGGGCGCCTGGGTGGCTCAGCTGCTAAGCACCTGCCTTCGGCTCAGGTCATGATCCCAGGGTTCTGGGATCGAGCCTCGCATCAGGCTCCCTGCTTGGTGGGAAGCCTGCTTCTCCCTCTCCTACTCCCCCTGCTTGTGTTCCCTCTCTCGCTGTCTCTCTCTGTCAAATAAATAAGTAAAATCTTAAAAAAAAAGAAAAAAAAACTTGAGATATGACACTTTTTCCAGGTATCTGAATAAGGCTTATTGCAAGGGGCAAGGTCTTTCCGTAAAGAGAAAAAAATCTTAAAAAATAGATAAAAATTAATGGGGGACAGATTTTAGTTCAATACTATGAAGAAAAATATTACAAAACCCCTGAGCCATTTAACACCACATATTTTTGTATAGACAAATTAAACCCATGATTTTTGATGCTCAGACAAGATCCAGTGCAAGTAGCAGCACCAGTGATGGTAGAACTAGTAATACTATTACTAATAGTAGAATAGTAATACTGTATTAGTAGACTATATTATAGTATATGATAATAGTAGAATAGTAATATTATTAATACATTAAGTAATAGAAATGAAGGCAATTCTTTGTCTGAAAGCTTGTTAGGTACCTCACTATTGTCATGCATCTTTCTGGTTAGATAATTACTACTTATGTCTCAGAATGGGGAAAAAAAGCAAAAATATCAAGCAATGACTAAAGCTCCGTATCTGGTAAGCACCATGTGGGCTCAAAAGGTGAGTTCAGGGGCGCCTGGGTGCTCAGTTGGTTAAGTGTCTGACTTTGATTTTGATACACACACCAATTTATACGTATAAGGATTGGGAATACTCCAGGTAAATATCCTATTAAGATATACTGAGTTTGAGTTCCTTTCATGTTGTTTTATTTTATTCTCAACATAAATTACAACTCAAGATAATATGCAATATGTAACATGAGAAATGTTGTTGAATATCAGGCTCTTGCTTTGATCATGCTACCATTTTGTATTCTGATGGTAACATTGACATGTCTGATTTAGAAGTTACAAAATGTTGGGGCACCTGGGTGGCACAGCGGTTAAGCGTCTGCCTTCAGCTCAGGGCATGATCCTGGTGTTATGGGATCGAGCCCCACATCAGGCTCCTCCGCTATGAGCCTGCTTCTTCCTCTCCCACTCCCCCTGCTTGTGTTCCCTCTCTCGCTGGCTGTCTCTATCTCTGTCGAATAAATAAATAAAATCTTAAAAAAAAAAAAGAAGTTACAAAATGTTTTAAAGACCTACACAGGCAAGGATCAAAATTAAAAGGGCTCTCTGTGCTCATGCTTCAGGGCTTTAGCTTTCCAGATGGTTTGGAGAAAAATTTATCCTGTAGTGTAGTAGTGTAGTATTTGTAGTATAGTATTAGGTGCACTAGCCGGTTTTATGCCTTTTTCTTTGATGCTTGGCAATGGCAATTTAAAAATAAAATACTCAAGTAAATAACTCTCAGTGTATTGTGCTTTGCCAATTCTAACACAATTTTGAGTTTGGATAACAATAGAATTTAATTCTAATTCACATTTCATAACTTTTATAAAACATATGAAATTTTTGCTCTCTTATGAAGTATTGAACAATATTTCCTTTTCCAATATCACTTTAATAGATAATCATCATGATTATTTATAAATTTTACATGCAAAAATAATTAAGTTTACCCTTTTAATTTTAAGCATTGATGTATTCTGTTAAGTGCAAAAATGCAAAATTTAAAGTTGTGGCTTTTGTAGTATTGCTTAGATTTCAATGACCACATTTCATTCAGAATTAGTACACCAGGGAGTCGAAGTCTTTTCAGTTAAAACTGAGTACAAAGATAAGATTCTCTCTTTCCAAACTTTGGCATGCATCACAAGCACCTGGAAGTTTGTTTTCTTTTTTTTTTTTTCACCTGAAAGTTTCTTAAAAATGGAACACCTGAGTCCTTCCCAGATCCTTGGAGTCATTAATACTTACTGTAAGATTAAGCTTTTAATTCTCCACATTGTTACAAGTAACTGTGACTTGAATTTGCACAGTATTCCAACAATATAAATAATACTTGTATTAAATGTTGTATTATAAAAGACTAAGTTTTTTGAGTTAAAAGTTTATCATCGTTGAGATTTTATTGCATCTTTAGATAAATTTAAAGAGAATTAACATTTTAATGGTACTAATTGTCTAATAGATGAATATTGGATATTTTACAACATAGTTAAGTCTTCTAGTTTCTTTCAGAAGTTTTACAGTTTAGCAGTGTGGATTTTTTCCACATCTTATAATTCTTAAGCATTTTATAGTTTATTTTATTTATTTTTTTAAGATTTATTTGTTTATTACAGAGAGAGAGCAAGAGAGAGTAGAAGCAGGGTGGGGGGAAGGAGTGGAGGTGCTCCTTAAGTTATTTTAAATGTGTTGCTTTTATTTTTGAAATCATTCTTGATAGGGGCATCTGGGTGGCTCAGTCAGTTAAGCACCTGCCTTCTGCTCAAGTCATAATCCCAGTGTCCTGGGATGGAGCCCCGCCTCCCAGGCTCCCTGCTCAGCTGTGAGCCTGCTTCTCCCTCTTCTCCCCACTCATGCGTTCTCTCTCTTTGTCTCTCTCTCAAATAAATAAAATCTTAAAAAAAAAAATAAAGTCATACTTGATAGTAAATAGAAATACAATTGGTTTAGTTAACTCCAGAGTAAATCTTGGAAATGCATACCAGCCAATATTTATGAGAATTTTCTTAATGGTAATCTTCACAGTATCTTCAAATATGTGAAATAACAATGTACATTAAAGTGACTAAGTAAGACATGAACTCACTTATTGAAAATAAACCAAAAGTGAAAAAAAAAAATCACACAACTACATACAATATCTTAAATTTAAAAAACACATGTGAGAATGAAAAAAGTTCTTGAAAACTATACAAGGTATGATATCATTTTAAAAACCAAACAGTATATTTTTATGATGAAACTACTTTAAAAATTCATGGAAATAATAAATCCCAATTTAATTTAATTGTTACTACTTAGAGGAACAAGGGGAATGGGATAGATGAGAAAAAACTGGGTTGGTACTATTTTAGTTCTTAAAATGCAGGTTTTTTTATGGGAGCTGATTTTATTATGATGATTTATGATTATATATTACAAATATTGTGTTAAAATTATGGAATAGCACATGTTAAATAAAGAAATATATCTTTCAAAACTATTCATATCATTTATTCAAAATTAATTCAATAAAATTTGTTGATATTTATTATTAATAATAATGTGCCAGGAACTATTCTAGATTATTTTTCATACAGTAGAAGGGGCAAAACTGAAAAAAAAAATCTGTCCTTTTATGGAGGTTGTTTTCATAGGAGGAAGTAGACTTTACGTAACTGAGGAAATAATTATGAAACGTAGAAAGAGGGATTATAAAGAAAAAAGAGGCATAGTGTAAACGACGAGAGATACAGAGACAGAGATCAAAGTGCAGAGAAGATAAAGCCAGATCTATATTCACAGACACATTATTGTCAGGAAAATTTGAATGAGTATGAGCATAAGGGATTAGAAGACAGTAGTGTGCTAGAAAATGTTTACTATGTTGTATAAATATTAAACTATCAGTTTGGCATTATTGTATACAAGGTGGGAAGAGCCCACAAATGGCTCTTGGGAGGCAATAGGAACTATCTCCAGCACACCATGATTGAAGTTGTAGGCAGGGAAGAACTTTTTTTTTTTTTAATTTATTATTACTTCTTTAAAGATTTTATTTATTCATTTATCTTAGAGAAAGAGTGCAAGTAGGGGGAGGAAGAGGAACAAACAGACTCCACCCTGAGCACAGAGCCCCACACGGGGCTCAATCTCATGACCCTGAGATCATGACCTGAGCCAAAATCAAGAGTCTGCTGATTAACCGACTGAGCCATCCAGTCACCCCAGGGAAGAAATTCTAAAAGCCACATAAGAAAAGAGAGAGCTGAAGTTTGAGGATGAAAAATGAAAATATTTAATAAATTGCAGGTCCCATTATATTTGAAAAGTTATGAGAATTGGGATATTAGAGGGAGAATATTGAACAGATGTATGCCTATGGTACAGAGTGGAGTGTTTAAATAGAAATAAGATAATGGTAGGGGGACACTACCTAGAAATACATTTTTCATATTTCGTCATAAAATTGAATAGCTGAGGGGCGCCTGGGTGGCTCAGTTGTTAAGTGTCTGCCTTTGGCTCAGGGCATGATCCCAGGGTCGTGGGATCAAGCCCCGCATCGGGCTCCCTGCTCTGCTGGGAGCCTGCTTCTTCCTCTCCCACTCCCCCTGCTTGTGTTCCCTCTCTCACTGGCTGTCTCTCTCTCTGTCAAATAAATAAATAAAAATCTTTAAAAAAAATTGAATAGCTGAGATGAAATACAGGAAAATAAGTCAAAGTAATAGAAGACTAGGATACTGCAAGGATCTGGTATGTCGATACTGAAATCGTAACAAATTATTTAAGAAAAGGTGGTGAATTTAGATGATAAAATCTTCCATTAGTATGAGGAAGTGACCTATAGTTACAGAAGGTTAGAGACTTTAAGGGGCATGGAGAACAAAATGTATGCAAGTGGCAATGAGGAGCCTAGAGAATATATACTCTTACCTCCAGGTTTATGGTAATAGAGTTTGGGGAAAAATACCCACCCCATACACACATGCTCCCACACATATACACTTAAGAGAGTTGCAATTTACGTACCTAATCTCTGTACGGTGGGATCATGTTCATCAGTCAACCCGCTTTGGGTAAGAACGTGGAGAGAACACTCAGTGTGGGGATTATTATATAGGGGATTTTTCTGTTTATTGGTAGTGAGTTCTCAAGAGCACAGTAAAAGTGTTTCTGAGGTCAGAGAGGAATATGAGATTGTGAAAGAGTTAGAGATGAGGGATACCCTGTGAGTCTTGACTTCTTATTGTGGCTGAGGTAAATTGAGATGCAAGCCCTAACTAGATTATTTCTGCTTTAATCTTGTTAGAGATGATTTTAAGATTCTAATTGTAAACATTCTTTCAGGGATTAGTCTCCTAGACAGATTATAATGAAGTGGGGAATGTTGGAGAAAAATAAGGAGACCTTACCAGGACCATATGGAACGATGAGTCCCTTTTGAGTTCCAGTAGATGAAACCATAGAGGCCAGGGAAATAAAGTGTTACCAAAAAACATGACCATACGAAATTGTTCTTGTCATCCATCAAAATAACATGTACGAAAATTCTTTTTAGATTTAGACTTATTTTAATGAAGAAATAGAAGAGGGGTGCCTCGGTGGCTCATTTGGATAAGTGTCCGACTCTTGATTTCAGCTCAGGTTATGATCTCAGAGTTGTGAGACTGAGCCTTGAGAAGGCCGCCCCTCTCTGCATAGAGTCTGCTTGTAATTCTCTCGCTCTCCCTTTGCCCCTCCCCCTCCCTCCTTCCCCCTCACTCACACATTCTCTTTCTAAAAAAAAAAAAAAAAAGAAGAAAAAGGGGCGCCTGGGTGGCACAGCGGTTAAGCGTCTGTCTTCGGCTCAGGGCGTGATCCTGGCGTTATGGGATCGAGCCCCACATCAGGCTCCTCTGCTATGAGCCTGCTTCTTCCTCTCCCACTCCCCCTGCTTGTGTTCCCTCTCTCGCTGGCTGTCTCTATCTCTGTCAAATAAATAAATAAAATCTTTAAAAAAAGAAAAAGAGAAGAAAAGAAGTAGAAGAGAAGATAAAAAATATTAACTTATTTAGTCATTTTGCAAAGACATTCGAATTCTTACACCGAGATAAGGATTCTTCCAGGAATTGGATTTATTTTTAACATAACGGAGAGAAATAATACAGAGATATCCTGTGTACCCTTCACCCAATTAATCCCGATAGTAACATTTTAAATAACTCTACTATAATATCCCAACCATGAAATTGAATTGATACAATCCCTGGACATTATGTAGATTCCTCCAATTTTACTACAGTCATTTTTGTGGAGGGGGGACACATGTATGCATATATATTTAGTTCTATACAATATTATCACATCTGTAAATTTGTGTGTCCACCACCACAGTCAAGATACAACATACGTTCACCACAAAGATCTCTTGTGCCTTCCTTTATAGTCACAGCAACTTTCCTTTATGTCCCCTCCAAACCCTGGCAACCATTAAACTGTTCTTTTGTATAATTTTGTCATTTCAAGAATTTTACATACATGGAATAAGTTTGTGACCTTTGGGGTTGGCTTTTCCCTTGGTACAATTCTGAGATCCATCCAACTCGTTGCCTGTATCAGTAGCTTGTTCCTTTCTATTATTGAGTAGTATTCTTTTGTTGAGTGCTACAACTGTGGATATGCCACTGTTTGTCCAACCATTAGCCAATTGGAAGCCACTTGAATTGTTTCAAGTTTGGGGCTATTATGAAAACAGCTTCTATGAACATTTGTGTACAGATTTTTTGTGAATATAGATTTTCATTTTTCTGGGATAATGTTCCAGAGGGCAGTTGTTGGTCCATATGTAAGTGCAACTTTAGTTTTGTAAGAAACTGCCAGCAGATGTATTGTGTTACATTCCCACCAGCAATGTATGAGATATCCACCCATTTTCTGCATCCTCACTAGCATTTGGGTTCTCACTTTTTTTTTTTTTTTTTATTTTAGCCCTCTGATAGCTGTATAGTGATATCTCCTTGTGGTTTTAATTTGTTTTCTCTAATGGCTAAATATACTGAACATCTTTTCATGTCCTTATATGCCATCTGTATATACTTTTCAGTGAAATATCTGCTCATGATTTTTATCCATTTCCAAATTGGATTGTTTTTTCAAGTTGAGTTTGAAGAGTTATTTATGTATTCCAGATACAAGTTCTTTGTTGGCTATGGGGTTTATAGTTTCTCCTAGACTATAGCTTATCTTTTCACCTTCTTCAATGGGTTTTTGTAGAGTAAAAGTTTTTAAATTTGTTGAGGTGCAATTTATCAGTATTTATATTTCTGGGACATGCCTTTGGTATCACGTTTAAGAACATTGTCTAGCCTTAGATCTCAGTTTTCTCCAATGTCTTTTTTCTAGAAGTTTTGATAGTTTTACATTTTATATTGTCTATGATCCAAGTTGAGTTAATGTTTTTATAGGATGTGAAACTTAGGTTGGTGGTTGATGTTCTTTGTGTTTTGTTGTTTGTTGTTTTGCCTATAGATTTCTAGTAGCTCGAGCTCTAGCACCATTTGTTAAAAATACTTTCACTTATTAAATTGTTTTTGTACCTTTGTAAAAAATTACTTAGGAATATTAGTATGGTCATTTTGGGGTTCTCAATTCTGTTCCACTGATCTATGTGTCTACTGTTACACCAAGACAATTGACTACTATAGCTATATAGTAGGACTTAATATTAGAATAATTACTCCCTCTTTCTTCTTTTCCAAGATTGTTTTAGTTGTTCTAGGACCTGTAACTTTCTATATAAAGCTTATAATAAGCTTATATGTGTCTACAAAAATCTTTCCTTGTTTTTTTAGTAGAAATTGCATTAATTCTGTGTATTAATTTGAGGAGAATTGGCATTTTCACTATGTTGAGTCTTCCAATATGTGAACATGACATGATTTTTAATTTACTGGGTCTTTTAGAATTTATTTTATGACCATTCAGTATTTTTTTTTAGAATTTTTTTTATTTGAGTATAGTTGACATGCAATGTTACATTAGGTTCAGATGTACAACTTAGTGATTTGACAAGTTTATACATAATGTCCACCACAAGCATAGCTGCCATCTGTGCCATTACATCACTGTCATTACAATATCATCGACTGTATTCCTTGTGCTCTGCTTTTTATTCCTATAACTTTCTCCTTCCATACATGAGGTCTGTATCTTCCTCTCCTCTTCACCCCTTTTGCCCAACTCCTCACCCCTCTACCCTCTGGCAACGATCAGTTCTCTGTATTTATAGTTTTGATTCTTCTTTTTTTGTTGTTTATTCATTTCTTTTAGATTCTATTTATGAATGTAATCATATGGTATTTATCTTTCAAAGTCTGACATATTTCCCTTAGCATAATACCTTCTGGGTCCCTCCATGTTTTCTCAAATGGCACAATCTCATAATTTTTAATGACTATATAGTATCCCATTGTGTATATGTGTGTGTATACACTCATACACGTACGTGCATACCATTTTTCTTCATCCATTTGTCTATTGGTGGACACTTAGGTTAGTTCCATGTCTTGACCATTGTAAATAATGCTGCATTGAACATAGGGGTGCATATATCATTTCGAGTTAGTGTTTTCCCTGGATAAATACCTAAAAGTATAATTATTGGATCATATGGGATTTCTATTTTAATTTTTTGAAGAACCTCCATACTGTTTTCCACAGTGGCTGTACCAATCTACATTCCTACCAACAGTGCACAAGGGTTCCTTTTTTCCTACATCCTTGCTAACACTTGTTTCTTTTCTTCTTGATTTTAGCCATAACAGGTATGAGGTGGTATCTCACTGTGTGTTTTTTTGTTTGTTTGTTTGTTTAGATTTATTTATTTATTTGAGAAAGAGAGACAGAGAGCCAGCAGGGAGAAGGGCAGAGGGAGAGAAAATCCCAAGCAGACTCCCTGCTAAGCACAGAGCCTGATGGATTTGGATTATCCTTTTTTTTTTTTTTTTTTTTTTGGTGTTGAGTTTTATAAGTTCTTTATATATTTTGGATATTAACCCTTTATCATATATGTCATTTGTTATTTCTTCTCCCATCCTGTAGGCTGCCTTTTAGTTTTGTTGATTGTTTCTTTTGTTGTGCAGAAACTTTTGGTTTTGATGTAGTCCCAATAGTTTATTTTTGCTTTGTTTCCCTTGCCTCAGGAGACATATCTAGAAGGAAATTGCTATAGCTAATGTCAAATAGGTTACTGACTGTGTACTCCCCTGGGATTTTTATTGTTTCAAGTCTCACATTTAGGTCTTTCATCCATTTTGAATTTATTATTGTGTTTGGTGTAGGAAAGTGGTCCAGTTTCATTCTTTTGCATGTTGCTGTCCAGTTTTCCCAACACCATTTGTTGAAGAGACATTATTTTTTCTCATTGGATATTCTTTCTTACTTTGTCAAAGACTAATTGACCATATAGTTGTGTCTTCCCTTCTGGGTTTTCTGTTCTGTTCTATGAATTTGTATGTCTATTTTTGTGCCAGGGCCATACTGTTTTGATTACTATAACTTTCTAATATAACTTTGAGTCTGAAATTGTGATGTCTCCAGCTTTGCTTTTCTTTTCCAAGATTGCTTTGGCTATTTCAGTGTCTTTTTGGTTCCAAACAAATTTTAGGATTATTTGTTCTAGCTCTGTGAAAATATGCTGTTGGTATTTTGATAGGGATTACACTGAATGAGTAGATTGCTTTGGGTAGTATAGAATTTTAACACTATTTGTTCTTACAATTCATGAGCATGGGATGCTGTTTTGATTACTATGGTTTTGTAATATATCTTGAAATCTGGAATTGTGTTACCTCCAGCTTTGTTCTTTCTCAGGATTTCTTTGGCAGTTTGAGGTCTTCTGTGGTTCCATACAAATTTTAATACTATTTATTCTAGTTTTGTGAAAAATGCTGTTGGAATTTTGATAAGGATTGCATTGGTTCAAATAAGGGCATTACATAAGGTTAAAAGTATCAATACAACAGGAGGAAATAACATTTGTAAATATCTATGCACCAACACTGGAGCACCAAAATATGTAAAGAAAATATTAATGGATGTAACAAGAGAAATTAATGGTTATACAATAATAGCAGGGGACTTTAATATTCACCTTACATCGATGGATAGATCATTCAGACAGGAAATCAATAAGGAAACAATATTTTTGAAGACACATCGGACCAGATGGACATAACATATATACAGAACATTCTATCCAAAAACAACAGAATACACATTCTTTGAAGTGCACATAGGACACTCTCCAGAATAGATCATAAATTAGGCCATAAAACAATCCTTAATAAATTTAAGAAGACTGAAATCGTACCATGCATCTTTTATAATCACAATGTTATGGAACCAGAAATAAATCACAAGGAAGCCACTGGAAAAAAACACAAACACTTGGAGATTAACAATAAATGGGTCCATGAAGCAATCAAAGAAGAAATTAAAAAAATAAGTACATGGAGACAAATGAAAATGAAAACACAAGATTCCAAAATCTTTGGGATGTACCAAAAGCATTTCTAAGAGGGAAGTATATGGCAATACTGGCCTACATCAAGAAATAAGAAAAAACTCATATAAACTATCTAACCTTATGGCTAAAGGAATTAGAAAAAAACAAACAAACAAAATCAAGGCCAGTAGAAGAAAGGAAATAATAAAGATCAGAACAGAGATTAATGAAGTAGGGACTAAAAAAGAATAGAAAAAAAAATGAAACCAAGTCCATGTTCTTTGAAAAGATAAATAAAATTGAAAACCCTTAGCCAGACTCATCCAGAAAAACAGAGAGAGTACTCAAGTAAAATAAAAAATGAGAGAGGAGAAATAACAACCAACACCACAGAAGTACAAAGAATTGTAAGACAATACTATGAAAAATTATATGCCAACAAACCTAGAAGAAATGGATGAATTCCTAGAAATATACAATCTTCCAAAGCCGGACTAAGAAGAAATAGAAAATCTGAACAGACCAATTAGAAGTAACAAAATTGAATCAGTAATCAAAAAGCTACCAAAATATAAAAATCTAGGACCAGAGAGATTCACAAGTGAATTCTACCAGATATTTAAGGAAGAGCTAAGACCTATTCTCCTCAAACTATTCCAAAACTAGAAAAGGAAGGGAAGCTTCCAAATACATTCTATGAGGCCAACATTACACTGATACCAAAACCAGACAAAGGCACAACAAATAAATAAAACTACAGGCCAATATTCCTAATGAACATAGATGTAAAAATCCTCAACTAGCAAACCACATACAGCAATACATTAAAAAGATCATTCATTACAATCAGGTGGGATTTATACCTAGGATACAAGGATGGTTCAATATTTACAAATCAGTTAACATCATACACATCAACAATAGGTGAAGAAAAAGCACTTGACAATGTACAACATCCATTCATGATAAAAAGTCCCAACAAATGGGGTTAGAGGGAACATACCTCAACATAATAAAGGCCATATGTGAAAAACCCACAGCTAACATCATCCTCAATGAGGAAAAAGTGAGAACTTTCTTTATAAGGTCAGGAACAAGACAAGATGTCCACTGTCACCACTTGTATTCAACATAGTACTAGAAGTCCTAGCCACAGCAGTCAGAGAAAAAAAAAAAAAAAAAATGAGGCATCCATATTGGTAAAGAAGAAGTTAAATTGTCACTATTTGCGGACAACATGGTACTATACATAGAAAATCTTAAAGATGCAACAAAGCCATTAGAAGTAAAAAACAATTTAGACAGGTGGCAGGAAACAAAATTACTACCCAGAAATTTGTAACATTTCTGTGCACTAACAACAAACTTACAGAAAGAGAAATTAAAATACACACACACACACACACACACACACACACACACACACACACCATTTACAATAACACCAAAAACAAACAAAAACAAAAACAAACAAACAATAAAAGCCTAGAAATAAACTTAACCAAAGATGTGAAAGGCCTGTACTCTGAATGGTGTTGTTTTTAATTTTAGTTTTCCCATGTTTGCTGTTAGTATATAGACATGATTGTTTTTTTTTTTTTATCTTCTATCCTGCTATCTTGCCAAACTCATTAATTCTAGTTTATTGTAGCTTCCTTGAGATTTTCTATATAGATAATCATGCCTTCTGCAAGAATAAAGTTTTATGTCCTCCTTTCCAATTTGTCTGCCTTTTATTCTTTTCCCTGCCATATTGCAATGGCAAGAAATGTAGTACTATGTTGAATAGTTTTGTGAGAGCAGAAATGTTTGCCTTGTTCCTGATCTCAAAGAAAATGTCCTTCACCATTAAAAAAGATATTAGCTGTATCTTTTTTGTTTGTTATAGGTTTTCCTTATCATTTTTTAATGATATTTCTAGTTTACTGAAAAATTTTATCAATCAGATATTGGATTTTTAAAAGTGCTTTTACTGTGTCAGTTAATATGATCATAAAAGTTTTATTTGTAGGTCATTTATATGGTGGATTCATTAATTCATCTTTGACTGTTGAACCAAACTTGCATACCGGAAAGAGTCTCATTGGGACACAGGACTTATAATTCTTTTTATATGTAACTGTATTCGGTTCGCAGATATTATCTTGAGGACTTTTGCATGTAAGGTGATGGAAGATTTTGGTCTATAATATTTTTTTTTTTCCAGTTCTTTGGTTTGGTATAGGGAAGACTGGCCTTATAAAATGAATTGGAAAGTATTTCTTCCTCTATTATATGTAATACATTTTGTAAAAGTGGTGTTAATTTTCTTTAAATATTTGGTGATATTCTTCAAAAAAAGCATAGGAGCATGGAGATTTATTTTTGGGATCTTGTTAACAATGTGTTTAATTTCTTTAACTTTATAGGACTATTCAGATTGTTCATTTCATCTTGGTTGAATTTAGTTGTCTTCTATCTTTTAATCATTATTAATCTTACTAGAGGCTTATCATTTTTATTTATTTATTTTATTTATTTATTTATTTTTAATGATTTTTTATTATATGATGTTAGTCACCATACAGCACATCCCTGGTTTCCGATGCAAGGCTCGATGATTCACTAGTTGCGTACAACACCCAGTGCACCATGCAATACATGCCCTCCCCACCACCCATCACCAGTCTATCCCATTCCCCCACCCCCCTCCCCTCTGAGGCCCTCAGTTTGTTTCTCAGAGTCCATAGTCTATGGACTCTGAGTAACAACCTTTTTTAAAGAAACAAAATGGGGAGAGTTAGAATCCTGTTTGAATATCAAATACTAATGATTGGAATCCTGTTAGAGAATGTAGAATATTTTTTATTCTTTTATCTTCTTTGCTGTCTTTCAAAGATCAAGTTGTTTTTTTAAAAGTCTTTGTTTTATTTTTCCGAGCAGGGTGAGAAGTCACACAGATTTCTCATGAGGTAAAAGGTACACCTTTCAAAAAGCCTGTTCAAGCATATTTATATATTTCGATGCCTCAAGAGCATCTGCTGAAGACTGTAAAGTGTGATCAAAAAACATTTCCCTATTCAGATGGTTTTGCTGGAGTCTTTTGACACTAAAAATATGAAAACCAAAGACTATTTAAACATAAGAAAATTATGGTTTACATTTGCTCTGGGAGAAAATGCTACTTTGGAGATTATTCTTTATGATAAATTTCCAAACATCATGCTTAAGTTTGGATGTAGCGAAAGAAGAAAGGGGAGAGTTTCATCTTTCAACAGTATTTCCCCAAATCATGGCAAACACCTCATTAAATGCTAACTTCCTGGATTAAAAAGTACGTTTCCAATACAGTCATTGCACACATTATGACAGTTTCCACCGGAGTACTTTTATCTGAGAATACTAGTGTTTCCATTATGAGGATTTACTTCTCACCTGTAAACATTTCCTCAGAGTCGCAACTGAACATTTCTTAGCCAGGAAATGAGTTCTTCTCATCCAATTTAATTTTTAATTAGTTTGGCCTTTTTATCTCCTTGGATTAACATGAAGGACGAAAAAGAAACAGTTGGAAATGCTACAGTGAACCCAGATTAATGCCACCTATAATCTACTAGTTGAGAGACATAATGGCAAAATATGCATGTAGCTGTCCAATTTTCCCAGCACCATTTATTGAAGAGACTGTCTTTTTCCCACTGGATGTTTTTTCCTGCTTTATCAAATATTAGTTGCCCAAAGAACCGAGGGTCCATTTCTGGGCTCTCTGTTCTGTTCCACTGGTCTATGTGTCTGTTTTTGTGCCAGTACCATGCTGTCTTTGTGATCACAGCTTTGTAGTACAGCTCGAAATCCGGCATTGTGATGCCCCCAGCTTTGTTTTTCCTTTTCAACAGTTCCTTGGAGATTCGGGGCCTTTTCTGTTTCCATACAAATTTAAGGACTATTTGTTCCAGTTCTTTGAAAAATGTCCTCGGTATTTTGATCGGGATAGCATTGAAAGTGTAGATTGCTCTGGGTAGCATGGACATTTTAACTATGTTTATTCTTCTGATCCATGAGCATGGAATATTTTTCCATCTTTTAGTGTCTTCTTCAATGTCTTTCAAGAGTGATTTGTAGTGTCCAGAATATAGATCCTTTACGTCTCTGGTTAATTCCATGGTAACGTATGGTTTTTGGTGCTATTGTAAATGGGATGGCTTCCCTAATTTCTCTTTCTTCGGTCTCGTTATTCGTGTATAGAAATGCAACTGATTTCTGAGCATTGATTTTGTATCCCGATTTTTATTTACTTTTTTAAAGAATCAGCTCTTTGTTTCAATGATTGTTTTTCCTATTGTTTTTCTGTTCTCAAGTTTATTGATTTCTGTTCTCATCTTTATTATTTCCTTCTTTGCTTGCTTTGGGTTTATTTTTCTTTTTTTTCCTTGGTTCTTGAGGGAGAGACTTCGATTTTTTTTTTTTTTTTTTTGAAGGGAGAAGGGGGTGGAGAGTAGGGGTAGAGGGAAAGGGAGAGAGACAATCTTAAGCAGGCTCCGTGCCCAGTGCAGGGCCCAGTTGGGGCTTGATGTCACAACCCTGAGATCATGACCTGAGCTGAAATCAAGATTCAGATGCTTAACTGACTGAGCCACCCAGGTGCCCCAAAACTTAGATATTCAATTTGAGATCTTTCCTGTTTTCTAATGTAAACACTTAGCGCTATATATTCCCTTCTTAGGACTATTTTAGCTATGTTCTGCACACTTTGATATTTTATTTCCATTTTTACTTAGTTCTATGCCTTTATGTATTTTTAACTTTTTTTAGATTTCATTTTTGTCCTATGGATTTTCTGGGAGTATATTCCGTAATTGTCACATATACAGAGGTTTTCCTGTCATCTTTATATTATTGATTTTATTTTGATTTTGGCATATTACATAACACACTCTGTGTGATTTCACTTATTTTAAACATGTTGAGGTTTGTTTTTTGGCCTGGGATATGGCCATCGTGGTGAATATTCCATAGGTGCTAAAAAAACAAGTGCAATCTGCTGTTTTTGGATATTTATGTATATTAAATAGTTTGTGTTAATTCACTGTGTTATTGAGTTTTCCTATATCTTTACTGATTTTCTGTCTAATAGTTTTATCAATTGCTGAGTGGGTGTTAAAATCACCAACTATTATCACACATTTATTTATTTCTTCTTTCTGCTGTACCAATTTTTGCTTTATATATTCTAAAGCTCTGGCTAACCAAACATAATAATAATAAAAAATAAAAATAAATTAAAAATAAAGCTCTATTTTGGGGGGCATAAACATTTAAATTCATTGTGCCTTTTAGGTAGATTAATACTAATATTATTAGGTAATATTCCTCTTCATCTCTAAGAATCATCTTTGTTCTGAAGTTTATTTTATCTAATATAACATAGTCATTCCTGCTTTTTTAAAAAAATAATGTTTGCATGATATTGCTTTCCCCATATTTTTACTTATATTTTGCCTTTGTCATTGATTTTGCAATGAATTTCTGGTAAACAGTATACAATTAACCCTATTTTTTGAAAGTCCATTCTGCCATTCTCTTTCAACTGGTATTTTTGAAAGTCCATTCTGCCAATCTCTTTCAACCATTTACGTTTAAGGTAATTATTGATATTTTATGGCTCTAATATTTCCTTTTTCGTTATTTGTTTTCTGGTTTATTTATTTTTTTTTTT